>NC_090936.1:224719188-225022218 GCF_040938575.1 Ambystoma mexicanum
TTATACATCCATAAAGAAACACTATAATCCCAACTAATGATGCTGGAATAAGGAGTCCTGTATAAAGACCCAACCAAGCAAAATAGAGTCCTATTTTTTCTCCAAAATACTTTCTGAAAAAGAAAAAGAGAAAACAGAGTATTTTTAATTACAAATCATTCAAAACATGCAAAACTCACACGATATAAAAAGGTAGATGATCTACATTTATGAAAGTGATGGCTTTAGGGGTCTTAATTTCAGGGAGAAATAGAACCGCATTTTAACATTTACAACATCAACATCTAAAGATGGCACTAATCACTATATGCCCCTCACTCACACTACAAGCATGTGGACTGTGTGAGTACAGAATCACTTATAATATTCTGCTGTGTGGTCACACAATAGGATTATGCAAACATTTCCCTTTTTGAATAGGTCCCATTCTGTCTGACGTTTAGGGATGAACAGAAATGTGGCTTTGAGCAGTCATTTAATACAATTTTGTGCAACACATAAGACTTACGTTTCAGTGGGACACATTTTTACCTAGTTATCTAAAGTGGAACTATTAAAGGGGGAATTCCAAAAATTATCATTTAGTTAAAATTCACAATAAATACATCAACATTTTATGAACTGATAACAAACTGTTGTATACTGATAATGTGTTATTTTCATTAGTTATTTTCTCAAACACAAGACACTGTGGAAAGAAACGGATGCCTGCACGATAGCACCTGGGAAAGTAGCATAGAACAGAGACAGTTTATTACATTGCAATGCAATACAACACTTGGCAGCATGACCCCTTCTAAACTTCAGCAGAAGTACCTGGACAATGGCCTCTAGAAATGCACACTACTACACTGTATTTAGGACTGACAAATGAATCTATTCACAATCAACTTACTATGCTTTGACTGGGCAGATAAACATGAGAGAAATATTTGAAACTTGTGAACAAAAGAGCACCTTTTGTATTTGTATTTTTATAAAGTGTGTTTTTCATGTTTGTGATGTTATTCATGAAGAATGTAATGTGTAGCCTGTGATTGAGTGTGGTTACATATTTCCTATATTTAGTACCCTTTTACAGAGTAAAACACGAAACCGCAAACCATTTCGAAAATGTCTATGTCACCCAATGCAAACATAGTGCTAAAGATGAAACAAAAACTGTTTTCACTACAGAAAAATTCATGTAGACACATGTGCTAAGATGAAGGGCTGATTTCTGACAGAAACGTAATGTAATGTAATGTAGAGCACAGCAGAAGTAATGAAGAAGACAAACTGGTCCCAGGTAAATAGATGTTTTTAATTTGAATTCAATCTCTTGTCAGGTTACTCTCAAGGGCCCCACTGATCACCTCGTCAGCAACCACGATGCTTTTCCTTCCTCATATATGACCTCACCCATTGCAAAACTCTTTGGTCCCAACATACTACAACTCCAGATGACACTGATCTCTCTTCACTTTCTAATTCGACGTATGTGTAGGAAGGTTTGGGGCAGGGAATGACATTGATGCAAGGTGTATGGGCCAGGATAAGTAGTGCTGTTGTGTGTTAGGGGAACATTAAGGGGTGGTTTGTTTGGAGGTGTAATAGTTGTGTGGTGAGACAAGCCTATTTCTTCACATGATCCTTCAAATACCTCAGCTACCTATTTGCCCTGACCACATTATTTCATGTAATTGTACTGATATCTAGGTTTCCTGCTTTACTCTCTTGGGCTTCTTGCCTCCTGAGGCATTGCCAAGTTCTGTATCTTGGGAATGTACATTCGTGGCTTTCTCCTCCCTAGTTCCTTACCCACTTAATTTCCTCTTTGTGGATTTTCCTCTTCACTCAAAACGTATTCTTGTTTACCAGTTTTGTTAGACCTTCCCCCTAGCTCCATTTTCCCGCTCTGCCCATATTACACACTCCAGCATCTGTGGTCCTGACTGCCCCATGCAGAACCTCTTTCACTCTGCAAGCTGGCACCATGTTTGTACATGCCCATTTAGAGAATGGCGTAGCTTGATATATAGCCAGTACTGTAATATAAATGTTATCATGGTGACCTTTTTGCACTTTCTATTACTTATTTGTCTATCCATGATTATTTTCTTTAGCTCATCCAAATCTGCCTGTCTCTTACTGGTGCTAAGAAACCATGGAGGGTACACCCAGATGTTGGATTTTCCTCCCCAAGCTTTTTGAAGGATAGACATCTGTAATTGAGAGGAACTACATCTATAAGATATTACTGTGTCCATTACTTGTTTCCAATTATTTCCTGTTGTGAGTGCCACTTGTTTACTACTCCTTATAACTCAGTTGAACCTCTCATCTATACCGTTGGTTTCGGATGATACACCACCTTGCCGCCATGTTCAATCCCATTACTTTTGAGAAATGATTACATTTCCTGGACAGTAACTGAATCCCACTGTCCATAGAAAACATCATAGAATAATCCTCTCTCCTAAAGACCTCCTCAAGAGACTAGATGACACCTTTGGTACAAATATTTTAAACACATCATACTTCTATCTACCTAATCAGGAGATTTTCCAGAACCAAACAATAAGAGTGGGAGGAGGTACCTCTTATAGGGACAACAATATCAAAGTGTACTCCTTCCCATGGAATGTTGGGTACAGTGATGATCAGCAGGCGTGTGTTACAAAATGAACATGCAGTTTCATTACATTCACGTACGGCACATTCTCTAACCACATGTAAATCACATGCAGGCCGACACATTCTTGTCAGACTCTTGGTTTAGTCCTGGTCATGCCTTAGTGACCTTCATGTGCTCATAACACCTGTAGGTGGTACAGTTCAGTCACCCTTCGTTATAAATCCTTGTTTATAGTGTAGTTCTCCCTTAATTATCACAGGGTTTCACATCCCAGTCTTTAAAACAACTTTTCATGGAATGCATCACTCTCTAAGGCTGACTTTATGTTGTTGAGATTGGTATCATCTTGCATGGAACCTTCCCACTCCTCCTTTCATTCCTCCTGTTCAATGTGCAGCATGTATTCCTCGGCATTTGTTTCATCTTTCTCCATCCTTAGTATCACTTCATCTCGACAGGTAGGTAACAGTTTTATTTTGGACTCCAGGCAGGTAGGCAACATCCCGTGTGTAGGCTTGTAGTTTGCTTATCGACTTCCTTATGCAGAAAGACACCCTGCCCAGACCTTTTCTTGTTAGGATTTACTTTAAAGGTGGGTGGCTAAATCTTAGTTCAAAGGTTGTGCCCAATAGAATGCGTCAAAATGTCTCTACGGTCCACTTGATAGGCCGTACATCTTTTTTCTATAGTGATTTATTTTTCAGCTACCTTTAACACTAATAATACAAAGGCAATTGCATACTCCTTGCCTTTCCTGATCTGCACTAAGGCAGCCCTAGGCCATTGTGTGTTGCACCGATTGCCACAATGATTTCCCTTTTGGGCCCAAAGTTCTCCAATGATGGAGCCGGATCCAGCACCTCTTTATTTACCTTGCACTTCACGGCAGAGTCTCTGTTCCATTCGAAAATGAGATCCTTCTTCGCTAGCTTCTTCATGTTGTAAAAAGACTGTGTAAAATGTGGTATAAACTTGGCTTTGTACTTGTCCATCCCTAAGAAGGATAGTAAAAGGTTATTGACCTTTGTGCAGGTGTGTTTGGAATGGTGCTCAGATTTAAGTCTAGTGTCATTCACACGTTTCTTTCCTAAGTGCCATTCTTGTCTTTTGAAGCAACTCTAATGTGTTTTGCAATCTGGATTCATGTTATTCAGGGTCCTGTCCATAGAAGTATAAGTACATTATCTTGGAAACAAAGAATGTATTCTTCATCTTGAAAAAAATAATAAATTATTCTTTGGAAAGCATCACGTGCCGACTGTCACAGATGGCTAAAGAATCACTCCACACCTCAGAGAAAGGTCGAGAGTTTTTATTTGATTTTTTATGAACCGTAGGACTAGCTCTCTGCATCTCATTTCATGTAGCACCTCTTCCCTAACCCAGGCAGCTCTGACCCCGGGTTAGTAGATATAGACGACTGACCCCTACTGTATGGGTTTGCTTTGGACTAGAGGTGAAGACGTAAAGGCAGCTTGCCATCTTAATATAAAGCTCTCTTTGGGACTTCTTAGCTGTCCCCACTCTATCCCGGTGTTAGTGATCTCTTGGTATTTTTGTGAACTGTGCCTTAAAAATACCCTGTTAGATTCAATCCTCTCACTACCATGCTCACTCTCACTTGTCCCGTTCCTACCCTCGCTTGCACTCTTCTTTCCCCTCTCCTTCTCCTCCTCCTCTCCCTGCTCCTTCTCACTCTGCCCTCCGATCCTCTGTCCGTTTGTTGTCTCTTACTCCTTCTAGGCTTCACCTCCACCTATTGAGGTTACTCCTCCCTCCAATGTGCTACGACTCCCTTCTCTGCAAGCTACCCTCTCCTTCACTACTACTACTCTCTGCTTCTCTGTTACTACTCCATCCTCCATACTACTGCACCCTCCTCATTACAAATCCCTCCTCCACACTACTACCTCCACCTACCACCTTCTAATACTCCTCCCTCCAATGAATACTCAACCACTCTACTTTCACCCAGTACCATACACTTCACACTCATTCCTTACACTAATCTTTCTAACCACAATCCCCACACTAACATGTACACGTATACTGCAGTACCACTTACATTCACTAGCCGATACCTCACCTGCACTTCAAAACCGCAGGCTTGCCACTGCACTTTCTTAGCACTGCACGGTATACTGGATTGCATGCATGGTCTAACTGATTGCCGTACGAGGATGATGTCACTGCATTGCGCTCTCTCTCAATTCCTATCTCACTCTCTGCCCCTAGACAGCAGATGCTGCAGAGTCTGAGGGGCTGCTCAGTGCTAATTGGGATTGCAGTTCTTAAAGCTAGAGTGGTTAAAAAAAAAATTACTGCCAAGCATCTGATATGAGAAATATGGCAGGAGATGTAGGTGAACTGCTGAAAAACAGGCTAGCACATGGGGGTGGGTCAAGAATGTTGACACTCTCAACTGCTACCAGGCACTCCTACGGTAGGACTGGCTCTGGATTCCTCCCTTGTAGGACTACCACCCCTACTTGAGGAATGGCAATCAAAGACAATCAGAAGACCATGAGTAAACCACAGGCAACTGACACCACTTACACACCATTAGAATGTAGGGTTGTAGTATACAAGCCTAAATGGGGCTCTAATAAGAAGCTTGTAATGAAGCCTACAGTCAATATGTTAGCTCTGAATCCAAATAGACTCTATTGGAGGAGAAAAGGTATCCAGTAATATTGTTAGGTAATACTGATTCGCAGTACCAGTTCGGCAGCAAAAGTTCAAGGGAAAGCTCAGATTAATTTTATGGTTGATACTTAAGAGTTCAGGAAAGCGCAACTGGCTTGATGGTCTGTCATAGACTGCGTCCCCCGAAGACCTGTGTATCAGCACAGAAGTACATTTGGAGTAATAATAATACTTGAGCTTCACACACTTAACTATCCAGTACAATATACCCATAATAATGGGCAGCGTCAAAGGACTTTCACATTTCTCTTGTGCCATTTGGAATGACCAGGTCAAACACCTGTGTAACACAAGTTGAAGTCAAACTCCATATGTAGACTCTGTTTTTAAACAGTTTAAGAACAAGCCTCACACATGCAGTTAAGCCGAAAATCATGCAGGGTGCTCAGCTCAATGTGCTCAGGCAAGAATGTGGCAGATGGCAATATTGAAGGACAGGAGCACAGGAAGTCGGTTGGAACTCAACTAGCTCCTGGTCTCTCTTCCGGCCTCTCTTTGGTGTTAGCCTTGGGCAGGTTGTAAGCCCTCCATTCCCTCTGCGGACTGCCATCGGCTAATGCTTCACTGCCGCTGAACTCTGAAGTGAGCTTATGGCATGGCAGCGTGGCAGCATAAAGGCACAACACTCTTCCCCTGCTCTGCGGTCTCAAATGCTGGAGACTGTCGCTTCACTCCTGCTTTGAATTGACTTCATGTTTACATTTTTAACTAGTTTTAGTTCTCATTTAAACAAAACACATTACTTCCGGAACTGTTGAAGGATGGTGGACCTTTCTCATATCCAGTAAAAGAATATATAACCCTCAAAAAATGTTTTAAACTTGTTTCTTCATGGTTGACATTACTATAAACTGTGGCAGACCACAGCAATTGAAATATATTTTTTTTCAGTTGAAACATTTCATTTTTGGCTCAAAAGTATTTTGCCAGGTGTGTTTACGGTGTGTCACGCAATATCTGCCATAGAATAAATCATATACTGTATACTTCATGGAAATGTGAAATGGATAATAAGAATTTTGGTTTTGTCTTCTCAAGAGAAAATGTCATGGGTGGTGTATTACAAACATATATTTTAGCAATAATAGTTAAGCATAACGGTTACCCTGATCTTTTATGTCCCACCATACAACAACAATCTAAGTAAAGTGTGGGGCCTCATTACAAGTATGGTGGTCTGGAATCAAGGGTGCCGGTAGCAACGTACCGGCACCCTTTCTGACTGCCATACTCCGAGAATGCCAGTAGGGGCACGGATCCCCCGCCAGACCTGATCTGCCGGGAAATCAGAACCCTACCGACATGTCTCTCATTGAACACCGGCACCGCTAGAAACAGTACCGGGTCTTCAGTATTCCCATTCCCATGGAGTACTATGGGACTCCATGAGAATGGGGATTTACCGTTCCGCCGCCACTTGTGATATCGCGGGATATCAGGTGGCGGAATCTGTGTTATGGAATTGGTGGCAATCCGCCGGTAGCACCGGTGGGTTACCGCGAACCTTGTCTTTTGGGCCATGGACAGAGAACGGTCATCGTAACTTTGGGTCAATCAATTATTTTCATAATTTGGAATGTGAAACACGTCCAGTTGGACTAATGGCATAAGGCTATGGCCATCACCCGGAAGTGTTTTGATTCCTTGTAAAAAGAGATCAACATGAAACATTTAGAGCTCTCTAAACATTCAATTCTAAAAGTAACATCATGAGGATTACATTTTCCATGATAAGCCAAGTAGTATTATTTAGATAACGATTGTAACAAAACAAAAAAAAAGGAGGCTTAAGTGTTTTCCGATTTCTATAAGAAATGAAGGTCAGTAAGGGATTTTCCCTGACAGCAAAATAAGACCTTTGTCACAAACAAAGTAATCCAAACACTTGGGAGAGATTCATGGAACACATTGTGGATCCCTTCTTCCAAAACAGACAAGTCCAATGCCATATTGAATGCCTCTATGTTCTAAACGGAACTGTGTAGCACACTCCAGATCACCCTGAAGCACTGACTGGATACAAAAGTATCTGCTGGCATTGTGATAACTACAGAAGTGCATGTGCTATACAATTGCCACAATTACCTGTCTTTTAATGAAAAAGCGTAGATTGTACATTTGCCAAATGGCCTTTGTCTCAGAACCCTACAGTGCAACTGTATTTGTCAGACATGCATCGGACATACGTAAACGTGTGAAAAATGCATGATTACATTGCATAGAATGTTGTACATATGTAAGTATGAATGCAGTTTACAAAAAGTATGCACACCGCAAACATTGTGTTGTGCAGTAGAACTCAGAGAGATCATTTAAAAGTCTATATTAGACCACACTAGTTTTTAATAAAGGTTTCTGAATTTCATATGACCACTTACGGCTCATATTACCAGGGGGACACTATTCCATAAAGATGCTGCCTGCACTAAGAAGGTTCCACCCTCGTAAACACTTTACCTATAGTACCTTGGACATATATCTTTTGGGATGACTGTAGTGACCTGCAGTATGGGTGTTTCCTAAATGTATTATGAATACGTATGCATACTGTTTATTGAGGGGTTCAATAGGCTATACATATTGTTGTGCTTGTCCACCATAGGAAGCCATTAGCAACTAATCAACGTTCTAATTGTTGTATTCATCTGTTACGATGTCATAGCATAGGATTATAAAAATTGTAATCTACTTGTTAGTGAGTTTTTTTTCTAAAGGCCCCTGGTGAGTGGTTCAGGAAAACCAGTCTGTGTCACTGTACAGGGGTTTCCATTTAGTTAGTCCAAACTCTCCCAATGGTAATGTGACGCAGCAATAAGGATTCACTCTTTGAGGGGGCGGGGGGTGCGCACTGTTAGAAGGTAATGTTAGTCAAATACACGCACGTATTAAACATAAATCCACAGAGTACATATACTGAAAAGATTCTCTTTACTCTATAAACACTTAAGAACATTAATAGTATAACAATCAGGGCTTTAAGTGGGCCGGGGCCTGCCGGGGCTGGGCCCCGGCAGGCTCCGAAATTTCGTTTTGAGGCGGGGCCCTGCCGGGGCCCACTAATCTCCCCAGGCAGCCCCGGCCACTACACGAAAAGGCATTTTTTTCTACAGCCTGAAGCTCTCGCTCGTGTGCGAGAGCTTCAGACTTCAGAAAAAAATGCCTTTCAGCTATAATGGTGGCGCCGCACCTGCGAGGCATCCCTTTAATCAAGGGATGCACGTGGGCCGGCGCCACCATTATGGAGAAACGTGAGGCCGCTGGAAGCAGAGGCCTTGCTTTCTAAATAATGAAGCTCCCGCGGATTCGCGGGAGTTTCAGTCTTTAGGAAAAAGGCCTCTGCTTCCAGTGGCCTCACCCTTTCAGCCTTAATGGTGACGCTGCCCCTCCCCAGCTGGCGAGGGGCAGCACCACCATTAAGGCTGAATAGGCGAGGCGCTGTCCCCTGCCAGGCAAGCCTATACAAAATAAATGCAGAGATCAGCACCCTCTCCCCCATAGGGGAGAGGGTGCTAATCTCTACAAAAGGCTGCCTGGCAGGGGTGCCAGTAGCCCATTGAGCCGGGGCTCGTCAAGGGGGCGTGGCCTAACGGCCCATCAAGACCCCGTTGTTAGGCCACGCCCCCTCCATGGGCCCCGGCTCGATTTGTAGTGCCACTTAAGGCACTGATAACAATAGTATTATAAAAACAATACAATTGTCTAGGAAAGACCAAACAAACATTTAAAACCAGCAGTGGAAAGATGACGCAGTTTAGTATAACTTGCATTGCAACAGAGGTATTGCTAGTCGGAAACTGTGGGGGCGATAGCCCTGGGTCTTTTGGTTGTAGCCTTGGATAGAAGCTCAGGGGCTACAACCAAAAGGCTAGATATCCCTGGGTCCCTGACAGTCCCAACATTAGCATGGCCCCAGATCTTTTACAAACCTAGCAACACCCAGGGCCTATGCATTTACAGGTAAAAAACTCTGCAAGCACTTTAAAAACTCATTGGCCCAAAGGGGAATCAGGGAACACAGTCTGTTTATATGTAAAGGGTGAGGGGTACTTTTAGGGAGTTCTATGCATTCAAAACTGTTGTCCATAAGAATCAGGGAGAGACACTTAATACTTTGCTTGCTGTTAAAGTGACTTATAGGTAGGTACTACTTCCAGGTTCCGGTAGTGAAAGATGCACAAACCCCCGGGCTGGAGAGCCTTGTGGACCCCACACAAACAGATTAACTCCCTGTCTGATGACCATAGGCCCAGGATTTTTCAGTCAGGGAGTCTTTGAAGATGGCCAGCAAACACAGCCCAGAATTTTAGAAGAAAAGGACCAAGAACCAGATAGGATCAGAGGAAATAATTCTGTGTGGAAGGCCCAGGCAGCTCGGTGCAGAGGTCACCTTAGGTGTCGGGTGAGGGTCCTTTTAGATGCAGGTTATGAACTCTGGTTCAGTTCACAGTGTTCTTGGAGAGCCAGGATCAGAACCACAGGATGTAAAACAAAAGGGATCCCTTAAAGGTAAAACACAATGAGGAGGTCTTAGCAAAAGAAGTAGCTCCAATGGGGATCACAAGAGTAACCCTTTAAGGCAATTAAAAGGCTGAATAAGTGAAGATAAAGAAGTCAGCACAGGCAGCAGGAGTGTCCCTCAATGTGGAGAAACTACTTGGTGGTAAATCAGTTTGTCCCATGATGAAGGCATCAGTTTAGATGAGAAGCAGCAAGCCAATTGAGCAATGCCAGTCAGCAGGGGCTATCACCCCAGGTCTAAATTTGGATGAACTACATGCCGGATGAGCCATAGTTCCCTCTAAGATCTTTGCTGTGGTTTGTTCATGCATGAATAAGAGGTTTTTAGATGATTCCAGAACGCAGGCAGCAGAGGCAGCAGCATAAGCCAGCAGCTCCTGGCCCTCTCCTTTATGTGGATTATTGAAGATAATGAACTTCAAAAAGAAAATTTAAACGGCTGATAACCCTGTACCGAAAAAAACCAAATCAGCTACTGACATGGCAGAAGTACAAAGTCCACAGGATATTTACTCTCTACTTCTAGAGGTAGCGCAAGACTTGGGTAAAGTTGCTCAGGATGTGACTGATGTTAAATCATCTATGGAAGACTTATCTATGAAGGTGGCTCAAGTTGACAGCCGTGTTTCAGTTTTAGAAAGCAGTACTGCCTCCATGTCATCAGAAATTTCTACTGCGTCATGTGCTCTGTCAGCTGACCCGAGGCAGGAAATACAAGGGGGAGTGGCACCACCGCATATCGCGGTACGGGGCTAGGAGATGCTCGTCCATCATGGTGTATCTCAGGTGAGATCAGGCCCCGATGTCTGTTGCGGATTGGGTGCCTATGCGGCTCCTGCTGCTCGCATGTGACATGGGTAGTGTTTCGGCTGGTGTCCTGCGCAGCTTCCTCTCCCCAGCACTTTCGGAGCACTGCCTTTCGGTCCTATGTAGTGCATTGGACGTCTCCCCGTTGGGGGATCCCTTGACCTCCTCCTCCCTGCATCCATCACAGCGACATCTCGTTGGCCCTGCTATAGTGCCAGCATGGCTTGCTTGCTGTGCCCCAGCTGGCCTATTCATGTCGGCTAGGTATTGGGCATTGGGCGGCCGCGTCACGTAGCAATTTAATGGGCTGATTCGCGCCTCTTGGGGATGTGATGTGGTGTGTCGATCTACTGGAACTTTACAGAAGCGGCCTCATTTATGCCACAATATACTACAGCAAGGCATCAGTAAACAGTACAAGCAGTTATTGACTGTGTGTTTTTCTTCATGCTCCTTTCACGTGAAAGCTATGAACAATAGACTAAAGACTATTATTATCTATTTAAATAGCAGTGTGTTTTCTGATTGCATATTACTGTGTTTTTTTTCCATACAATTTCCCTGTATGTTTGAGTGCGTAGATATTTGTGTAGTGCAAAATTGATTGGTGTGTAATGGAGTGCTCTGTGGGAGGAACAAGAACTCACATGAGAGGGTAATGCTCAGAGGAGGAATGCTCAAAAAGGGGTAATGTTCCTTTACATTCATATATGTAATGTTCTGTTATGCTTTGGTTCCTCTCACGAACTTCCGATTACAATGCTACTCTTTGGTTTGGACATGTTTGACTTTCCCTTTGCACTTTGCTGCACTTTTCAGATGAATTCTGGCCTCTCTCCACACTATATTGTTGCTCCCTTGGATGCATTGTGTTAGCATCTTTGCTCTCTCACTGGCATGTCCTCATTTGCCTGCATTGGTGCCCCCCCCCCTTTTTATCAATACTATGTTCTCTTTGTCTGCTTTTCTTGCACGTCTCTGTGCTCAGACTTCATGCTTGTTTTCTCCTCGCGGTGGTCTTCTTTATTTCTTTGCATATTCTCCCTGCTTCAAATCTCCATTTATTGTCATCCTATGAATGTGGTCGTGGCCTGGGGTTGCAACAGCTCCCTTAAAGGGGGCCGAATCCATAATCCCATTACACGTTTCTTGCCAGGGTTCGGCTTTGGGATGTGCCGAGAGAAATATATTTTGATCAGATGTTTACAGTGGCATTTTTTTAAGTTGCATGTTTGATGCGAGAGGTTGTCATGCACATTTCACTTTGGAGTTCCATCTGTGAAAATACGTCTTTGAGGTGTCTGCAGATGTAAATATGCCGTCAAGCACGTTTTCCACTATATGCTTGTTATCGCTGCTTATAACATTGTAGTTGACTATTTTATTGCATTTCCTGTGTAAACAAGGTACACATACACACTCTTAAAATATGGTCTATTTCAGGTGCCATGGCAAAATGTGTATTAAGGCTGTTTGTCATGCACGTGCCACCCTCCCTTGCACACAGATTGCTAGAGGCAAAGCATGCTGAGGAAAGGCACCTTTGGTGGAGAGTGCACACATTATGTAAGGAAACGCTCACAAAGGGGTGTAAGCGCAACAAACAGTAGAACATAACGTTCAATGGTTTTCTGCTCGATGCCTGTGTATTATACCAACACCACTAAGACATTTCACAATTTCTATTTTTGTTGAAGAACTCTGGCTCTTATTCATTTGCATTGTGATTCACACTGGGCAGCACCACATTTATTGCACTGGGCCAGAGGGTGAATTGGGATCATGTGTGGGAGCATGCAGGAACACGTACATGCACGGATGCTATGCTGCAGAGTCAGTAGGAAACGTATGGTGTTGGCCTGCTCGTCAAGACATCTGAATGCCTAAGATCTCGGCTTGCAGTTGTGCTGTGCTGTTTGGACATTCGCTATGTGCCCATTGAAAACCATGTCTCAAGATTATTAGGAGGTCTTGTGGGGAGACAGTCTATTTATCTATGTGGGTTGGGGTGTGGTGACGGAACTGAAACTTTGTGTTGTTTTGGATTTACTGTGATGTAGTTGCAGTGGATATTAAGTTTTAGATGTTATATTAACCAAGTTTATTTTATGGTTTCCCTTTTTTTGGGTTACAGGGGACTTATTGGGGAGTTCAAGTTATTTAGGAGAGGAGTCCAGTGTGTTGGACTTCTTGGAATGTGTTTTCGATTTTTTTTCTATACGCTGTTCTTGTTGTTTTGCATCTGTTTCAGAAGGGCGGGTTAGGGTTTTCGGTTGGGGTCACAAATACATTTGAAGGTCTGTTGAAGGGGTCCCTTTAAAATTGGGTGGGGGTGGTGTAAGGATATTTGGCGTGTTACAGTACAGAGTACAGCACTACTGCACAGGTAGCAAACAGCACAGAGTACAGCACTACTACACAGGTAGCAAACAGCACAGAGTACAGCACTACTGCACAGGTAGCAATTTTTTTCGCAGCACCACCACAAGGGTGCGGTGCATTGCTATATGGGTTACCAGATTAACAAGGAAAGACAGACTATTCAGTCAAAAACGATTTTAACATATAAGATGCAAATCTATTTTTACAGTTAAAAGCACACGTGCTCATTTAAAAATGCACACTATTTTCACCTGAAATGCCTATGGTGCGAGAGACACATTTGAAAATTAACAGCTAACCTATTAACCATTAACCTGACTAATAAAACCTTATTTAACATAACCCACTAATAAAATGTGTTCTCCACTGCAGAATTAGGCATACTCTGAAAGCCATTTAAATGTGTGTGCAGATTTTTTTTTTCTTCTCTTCTCTGCCTGTTTCTCCGTGTTTTTGTGCACAGTAACTGCAGGAAGAAGGAAGTCAGATTTGCAACAATTGCAAATGTATAAGCGAAGCTATTGTTGAGAGTAGGAGGATGAGAGATGATGGATTTCATATGACACGTCATACAGAGGGCTGGGATGAAAGTTTTAGTGGGCAGTATCGGGGAAAAAGACAGGGAGACATTTTTCTGCACTACTGGGGAGAAGACCTGGCTGTGGGACTCCTGACTGAATGCAGATTCCTGCGTCCTGCTACAGTCCAGATTTGGCAGAGCTGGGAGGAAGACCTTTTCCTGGTTGGAGGCATTCCTATCTGCAAAAGCTAAGAATTCCAGGCAATGACCCCGGTTTGAAAAGGAAAGGCGATCCTTTTACTGGGGTTAATCTTCAAGGGAACCACATTCCGAAGGAGAACAGCTGGAGAAAACTTTGAACAGATAAGGTAATTACATAAGCGTGGGAGCCGTGTGTGCACGAAAATATGCAGTCAGTGTAGGAAAGGGGATTCCTGTGCGTGTCTTAATCAAATACCAATGTTGCAATTTGAGTTCTGTTCTCCGCCACTCTCTTTGCAGTGTGTCATAGACAATGCTTTTACTGTACCATTTTATTTATTTCTGTAAAGAATGAGATCGTGTTTAAATGCAACTTTTATAATACAGAAAAATATTTGAAAACAGACGGGTGGTGTATTTACTATTTACCATTACAATGCCGATGATGTGGGGAGATATTTAAACAGTGCAATGGTCATTTTAAGACAGATGTGTGCATGTCAGAATCAGTATGAATAATTGTGAGTGACTGTAGCATAGCTTGTTGGAGGTACATGAGCCAACGGGAAGAGAGACTCTCTGAACATAGCTCCCTACCGTATATAAGGTAGTGGAAATTACCACAAGACTACCATATATAGCTCTCTGTCGTAAATAAGTCAGTGAGTTCGCCCATGGTGGCACACCAACACTATCACTGAAAATGTGGTATTCCTAAAATGTAGGTCTGAGGTCTCTCTAGTGATCACACGAAAAATCTAAGCAAAGATAAGGGATTCTGGACATTGGGGCCACAAATAAAACAAGGGAATTATGCTCACCAAAATACCACCAACCACGTATACCAAATATGCAGGTCTGGGTGCTGAAATAATGCATGTCCATTGTATTATTGTTGCACATGGCCAAATCTGAATACAAAGAGTGATTATTGCTAAGTATTTTTCGGCGGTAATAAAATAACGTCAGGCCCCAAATCTGCACAAAATACCCTACATATTTATGGTGCGTTGCAGGCCGGGAAAGTGATCATAGAGTACCTACTGGGCGTGGCAAGTGTGTCTCACACTGCCATTTGCACATTAAAGGGAACCCATTTTATAATAGCAGTGTGCCACTAAAAACGAATTTCAGAATGTCACAAAGGGAAACCACATTCTCAGATCTAGTGCAATATTTAGAGGCAAAGTTATTTGCACATGGGAATTGGTCTTCGAATAGCACGTTAGAATGGAGTAACCGCATTCAGGGTGAGGTGCAGAAAGAAAAACTAGACAATATTTTTGCAGAAGGCAGCATAATTCAGGTCTGCCTTACAAGATTATTGAATGCAGCTGATAAAAGTGCAGAGAAAGACTGTTTAATACGGCTATGCGGCAAAATATGGTTTATTTTAAACAAGTCCCTGCGAATGCAAGAGAATGATACTCAGCTAATTAACAGGTTAAAGACTGAATTAGAGGGGGCAAGTAAAAATCAGGAAATGTTGAGAGCAGAATTGGATGTATGCCAAAAAGACATGCAATTAAAATGCAGAGACTTTGATACTCAGTTATCCAAAAGCAAGAAACAATTTGAAGATAGTGAGCAAGAATTGGCACACTTAAAAGCCTTAGTGGATCACATTAGGCAGGATAAAGATGAGGTTGTTTCAGAAATGCAGATTTTACAAAAAGAACATTGCGAAAAAGAAGGTGATCTCCAGAGTGCAGAACAAGAAATGATTAAAATGATTCAAGAAAGAGACAAGAGAAATAAAGAGTTCAATGAATGCCAAATGCAAATGTGTGATATGCAGGAGGTGATTAATAAAATGAGTGATGAAAATAATTATTTGCATGATGGAGCCAACAGACTCCTTAAAAAGTGTAAGGACTTAGAACAGCAAATGTGCATTCCCAGGTCCCAGGAGAGGCGGCTGGGCACCACATTCAATGGAGTGGAGGTGAATTCTAGCTATGCCCAAAGAGCTAGTGCTACAGTGGCTGGGCCGGTGACTGAACTTGGTTGCAGCGCCCTTGGGGGATTCAATACTCCCATTGGGGGCAGCCACCAATCTCATACACCTGAAAACAGGATTGAGTCACAAAATAGTGCAATTCCATGCATTGCAACAAGTAGCCCCATAAAAATAATGAAATCCATTAAAGCCCTGATCAAACCATTTAAGAAGGGAGGTGAATGCTGCATTGAGGATCACTTAGAAGCAGTACATGACATTTTTAAAGCACTCCAGATACCTAGGGAACAGTACAGACAATATTTTCATTTAACTTTAGATGCCCCGACGGCCAGCATCATAAGGGGATTAAATGAACAGCAGAATATGACATGGCTGGAGTTTGAAAAAGAAATTAGGCGTCATTTTTCTCCTTTTCAGTCATTGCAGGAGGCAAAGAAAGTCGCGTACACAATTACTGCTGGACCTAATACATCCCCTCGCCAATTTTTACAAGACTTAAAAAGAGCATTCTCTCGCTTTGATGTATCTTTTGACTCAAATTCCAATGAGTTTAAAACCGCATACTTCTATGGGCTACAGAAAGACATCATATCCCAATTGGTCCGTGAATTTGACCGTGACAAGTCCCTTGAATGGATTGTACATCAAAGCACAAAGCTATATGAGGTACTCTATTGTCAGGGTAGAGAAAGTGATAAAATGAAAGATACCAGGAATAAATCTAAAGAACCCTCAGCCACAGTAATGGAAATCAGGTCAGCCAAAATGTCCCTTGAGTCTGCTCAAAGCCAAGGTAAAAATAATGTGACACCTGAACAAAGGGGTAATCAACAAAGATCGCCATTTCCTGTACCAATGTTCCAAACACATGATCCTAGTAATAGAGAGAGCTACATCAGCCCTAGATATTTAGGGGATAGACCCCGGGTAGGATATCGGCCTGATATGGCAGGTATGAACAATAACCAGAGACAAAATCAAGATCAAAGAAATGATGGTCCCTACCAGTCATTGGGGACACAGAGTAGGTTTGATCCCAACACCATGATATATGGTAATCAGGATAGGCCCCGATATGTGGATCGATTTACTGATAATGGAAATCAACATAGGGGCCAGTACCCACAATCTGAGAGACAGGACATGAGGCAAAACGTGAACTACAGTCCACGCCAGTACAATGATTCCCCACCAGGGGACTATAATCAAAGGATGGGTGCAAACCGCTCCCCTCCACAAATGAATCAAGAGTTCAGAAACCATCCCAACCGACATCAATCACCTGAGAGGTATCAGAATAGATCCAATCAGGGGTAAACAACCAATATCGACCTAGGCCACAGAAAGAGGATCCTAGAGAGATGGAAAGGTTCCAGTGCCTTGAGGCCCAAGTGAAAATGTTAGCTGAGCAAATAGGAAAGCTCTATACAGCGCAAAAACAACCTTCCAAAGAGGGGGCTGATGGCCATAGCAATGACCGGGGGGCTTCCGAAAAGTGACTAAGTACTCATGATAATCGCAGTGCCAAAATGACAGATTGCTCTGATATAATTTTGCATAACGACTCTGAGATGCCTAATGGATTAAAAATGAAAGTACCAGTAAATGAAATTGTGATAGAAAGTGCAAATACTTCTAAAAAAGAGGTACGGTTTAACTTAGAGCTAAATAAAACAGTAAAGATTTGCACAAATGAAAAAGAAACATTAGGAATTCCAAAAGAACAAAGGAACAGATTTAAGAAAAATGACTCATGCATGGGGAATACCAGTGAACAGGGAGTAAGTGGGGATGCTATAGCTCCTTCCCTGGGCAAGCAAAACAATGACCAAACACAGACAGAAAAAGGAAATACTCACAAGGAGGGTACAAGTCAATCATCTGAAGAATTCTTAGAGCCACATATTTTTGAAGAGGCTGAAAGGGCTGGTATTACACTAAATGATCACAAATGCACAGAATTAAAAAATGACAAATTGCTGAATGATGTTGTTACACATGTTCGGTTGGAAGGTTGTAATGTGGTCTCTGATGTTACCCAGATGGATGGGCGAACAGTGGCCACACTCCAAAAAACCTCTGAACATGGAGAAATGAATAAAATATCTCGCACAGAAATGGGTAAAAAGGAGGGAAAAATGTCTTTTCATTTACCAATGTGCTTAGCCAAAAGTGAAAAAGATCTGAGAAAGGTGAGCCCTGAAATCAGTAAGAATTCACATTTCTTATGTGTATTAGAGGAAGTTGAGGACAGATATTATGCACCCATCACTGTAGAAGAAAAATGCCACACCTTCGCTATGATTGACACTGGCGCACAGGCCACAATTATGTCCAAGGAGCTGGTAAAGAGTATCAATGAAGGGTGGCCTCCACAGAGTCAGATCACAGTGAAGGCAAATCAAGGCCCAGTGCATAACTTTAATGGGGAGGAGGTGCCCATCATAGGTGTAACTGAGGTTGACATAAAAATAGGAAAGCACAGAATGAAACAAGAGGTATTGATCACATCTATTTCTGAAATTCCATTTCTGATGGGGACAGATTGCCTGAAAAGATTGTCTCCTCTCATAGATGGGGTGAATGGAGTGCTGTGGTCCTTAACCAAAAAACCATTGAGGCCTAAGAAACTAAAATCACAAAACAGCAATATAAATGAATGTCACACCGTTGCCAAAACAAATGATGCTGTGGAGGTATATCTCCAGAATAGCTGCATACCTAGTGTCACTGTTATATTAATGTGTCAAGACAAAATGCAGAGCGACAATGAAAAACTACCTGTACAAGTATACTTGGACCCAAGGAAAGATTGGCAGACTGCCATAGATGAGCACACATTACGTTTCTATTTAAAAGAGAAAACATGCAAACAGAATATTGCTCCTAAAACAGATTCAGAAAAACACATTACCACTCTGGCAGAAATACACATGGAAGATGAGCAACCATGGGTTCATGTTGGTATAAATGATTATCTTAAAACAATAAAAGCCACTTTAGCACTTGAACATGAAAGGAGTTTCATTAATGAGAAATTGTTGCAAAAAATTATGGAGAGGGAAGAAATCCCGAAATTTAGGATTAAAAACCAATATGTTTCTGGGTTGGACAGTCCAGACTTTGAAAACCGAATTGCAAGCAGATGCATGCTTAAAATTAGCATTGGGCAGAAAACAATTTACCATAATGTATGGATAGTGAGTGGAGCACAAAATGAATTTTACATGGGCAATGACATCATGCACAGAATGTGTATGGTATTAGATTTACTTAATCAAAAAATATGGTCACGCCTAGGTGGTCCGGCACCTGAATTTGAAGACAAAAGAAGGGCTTATCATTGTGCACAACTGGTTCCTTATGCAGTCGAATTACAAATGAGGAAAAATACTATTATTCCTGCATTTACAAAACAGTTTGCAATAACACTGAAATGCAAAAATGGGCAGCAGATGAAAGGCTCTGATGCATTTGTATGCTTGAATGAATCCATAAAACAGCAAGGCCTGGATTATGAATACATTCCATTGGTAGACATTGGTGAGGGATCTGTAAAAATCATGGTAAATAATAAAGGTTGTCAGGATATTCATTTAGAGGAAAACTCCCCATTAGGAATGGCCATACAAAAATCACATTATACGGCAGATTTAAATAACATGGTGATTGGGAATATTCCTAAAAAATATGTAGATGCCAAGGGCGAGTTGCCAGAACACCTGGACTCTCAGCCCAAAGGAATATTTAAAATTCATTCTGTGTATCCTTATGATTCAAATGAGACAGTGTGCTGCCATCAAGAGGATTGCATAATATTTAATTTAAATGAAAATGAAACAGGAAATCAGCCCATTGAAGTGGAAGCTGATATGCCAAAATATTTAAAAGTGGCAGCTCTACAAAAAGACACAGCCACACAGTTAGAGGAAAGCGCTGAGATTCCTTTACCAGAAGAGTTTCCAGAATTTTCCAGAATGGTAGAAGAGCAGATCTCCTTAGCGGATGCATGTGACAGCGATAAGGATAGAGACGACCTGAGGGAAATATTTATGGAGTTTAAGGATGTATTTGCAAAAGATGCTTATGATTGTGGTTTAACTGATTTACATGTGGCCACACTACCAGAAGGTTGTAGCAGAAATCCAGTGTTTGTACGCCAGTATAGACTACCGCTGGCATGTTTAGAATCATTGGCAGAGATTATTAAAAATTTGGAATCACGGGGAATAATCAGGCCCATTCATAGCACATCCAATACGCCTATTTTAGGTGTGTTAAAGCCAAATGGTCAATGGCGACTGTGTGCAGACTTAAGAGAGTTAAATAAAAGAGTACCAGTATCTAGATGGCCACTACCATTCATTGATCAGGGCCTAGCTCAGATACATGATTCAAATGTATTTACCACATTAGATCTAACATATGGATATTGGTGTGTGCCATTGGCAGAGGAGATACAACACTTATTTTCCTTTACATTTGACAGGACTCAATATGCCTGGCGTAGAGCTCCGTTCGGGTACATCAATAGTGGGAGTGAATTTGGCATATTTTGAGAAAGGCCATGCCGGATGCAGCGGAAAGAGGAACAATAGTTTATGTGGATGATGTCCTGATAAAAAATGAAAGCCTGAAAAGCCATTTTGATGAAATAAGACATGTACTTGGCCAATTGCAGAAAGCAGGCGCCAAAGTATCTTTGCAAAAAGCACAATGGTGCAAGAAAAAAGTGAACTTTCTAGGGCATGAAGTGACTGAACGTGGGCTAAATCCACAAAGGAAGAAAATAGAGGCCATACAAAGATTAAAAGATCCTAAAGATGTGAAAGGAGTAAAAAGTTTATTAGGGATGACAGGCTATAACAGAAAGTTCATTGAGAATTATGCAGAAATCACTCAACCATTGAATAAACTGCTTAAACTAAATACTCCCTGGAGATGGGAAAGAGAGCAGTCTGATGCAGTGGCTAGATTGAAGGAATGTCTTGTAAAGGCACCATGTTTAGCATACCCCATAAAGGACAGGGATTTCTTTATAGAAATAGGTTTTTCTGAACATTGTATGTCAGCAGTATTATCACAAAAACACGATTTGAATCACAAAACCATTGCATATGCAAGTAAGGCATTTTCCCAAGTTGAAATGAAATTTAATGAATGTGAAAAGGCCCTATTAACCACTGTGTGGGCGCTACAACATTTCCGCCCCATTGTTCAGGGAGAAAAGGTGATTATTGAAACAAATCATCAACCTTTGCAATTTTTAGAGAGTAAAAGAATTAGATCAGGCAATCTAGCGCAATCCAGAATCACTTCATGGACGCTGGCATTACAAGGTTTTCCCGTAGAAGTGAGATATGGACAAAATAAAAAGAGCCCAATTGCTCAAGGGTTAGCTGACTTACATGATTGTGCAGCTGAACAAATACCAAATGAAATGGAAATGGAAACTAGTTTGCAGGAATTTGAACAATCATCACACAAAGCTTTTGATGAAAAAACATGCAAGGATTTGCCAACTGTATATGTGGATGGTTGTGCTTTTCACATTGAAAATGACAGTAATAAACAATTAGTGGCAGGAATAGGAAATGTCTGGTTGAAATGTGAAGGCGTCCCCAGTATAGGGATGAGGATTGGGGATAGGAGCAGTCAGGTGGCGGAATTGGCAGCCATCTATAAAGCAATTGCTACTGCAGTTGATAAAAAGTTCAGTGAAATTGTCCTGGTGACTGATTCTGACTATGCACGGAATAGCTTTGTGGAGTATTTGCCTGGTTGGAAAGCAAGAGGCATGGTTACATACAACAAAAAGCCACTTAAACATGGAAAAATGATACAAGCCATAGACAAATTGGTGTCAGAAAATAATTTAACAATATACTGGAGAAAAATTCGTGGGCATTTAAAAACACCAGGAGAGGATAAGGAGGGAAATGATAAGGCAGACCATCTGGCTAAGATTGGGGCTGTGATGGGAGAATTGCTACCTATTGATTATTTAATGGGTGAAATACAAATTGATGCAGTCACACGTTCTAAAGCACCAAAGGAGGTAGATCAACCGGTGGTGCAGTGGAGTCATGACACGCCAGACCAAGATTTGATTGAGGCACAAAAGAATGATCAAATTTTGGGAATCTATTATAATCATTTGATAGATCCTGAACAAAATCCTTTAACAGAAAATGATTGTATGGGAAAAGAAGAGTTGAGGGTGTTATTAAAGAACAAAACACGAATCAGATTACAGGATGGACTCATGATTAGAGAGTCCATAACAGGACAAATACAGTGGGTAGTACCCCTTTCATTCAGAGGACTGATGCTACACCATGCACATGATGCCATAACTGCAGGCCATAGAGGTTCACAAAAAACATTAGAAATATTAAAAGATTATGCTTACTGGCCACATATGTCCCAAGATGTGGAATTATATACTAGAGGATGTCTAGTATGCGCCCAATTTAAACCTGCTTCACCAATGCATAGAGCACCATTGATGAAAAGAGGCCTAACTCTCCCATGGTCAGATTTGCAAATAGACTATGTAGGTCCTTTAAAAAGGTCGAGCAGGGGACACCGTTATATTTTGAGTGTGGTATGTTTGATGTCAAAGTGGATTGAATGCATTCCTGCACCAGATTGTAGTGCGCAAACAGCAGCCACATTGCTGGTGAACCATGTGTTCTCAAGGTTTGGGTTGCCACAAAGAATTGAGTCAGACAGAGGAAGTCATTTCACAAGTACTCTAATGAGTAAAGTATGGCAAATACTAGGTGTGAAAAGGAAACTACATATCGCATATCGGGCGGCGTCTTCAGGTACAGTTGAAAGAAGCAATAGGTCTGTTGTGGATATTTTAAAGAAATTTGTGGCAGAAGCAGGTTCCAGCTGGGATTTACGTTTACCGTTGGTTCTGATGGCAATCAGGTCGACTCCTGCCAAAGCAACAGGTGTTAGCCCCCATGAGGTCTTAACAGGTAGGAAAATGGTGTTACCACAACACCTACTATACAGAACACATGAGCAAACTCTAGTGAGTGCATCCACAGTTCATGAATATATTGATGAACTGAGGAGGCATTTGCAACATGCATTTGCTTTTGTGCAGAGAAATCTGGAAAGAGCTGCTGACAGTGCAAAGTCATATTATGATAAAAAGACATCAGCAAAGGAATACAGTGTAGGGGATCAGGTGTACAAGTTTCATTTTGGAAAAAGTAAACAGAAACATTCTAAATTTCTAGCAGCCTGGCAGGGGCCATTTCGGATTATAGATAAGGTCTCTCCTGTAGTGTATAAAATTTTGAAAAATGAAGATGAAACTGCAATAGAGCAGTTTGTCCATGTAAATCAAATCAAACCATGCCATCCCAGACATGAGATCAGGCGGCTTGAGCATGTAGAAACAGATAAAATCCCTTGAACACAAAAAGAGAAAATAAATGGGTACAATCAGGAGGCAGTGACAAAGAAGTTAAAAAGTTGATTGTTATGATGGTACATAAACACTGTAATATATGTAAAAATATATAATATAAATAAATAAATAAATAAATAAATAAATAAATGCACATATAATGGAAGCTCATGGTTGGGGTGCAGAGAGAAAGTGTGTTAAATATTGAATATCTGCTTGTTTTCTTTTAACTTGTGTTTAATTTCAGAAAAAAAAAATGAAATATTTTTACCAAGCATGTTTTATTTTTGGCAAAAGGATGAAGTTAGTATTATGCTATGTACTTAATTTGTTTATTTTCTATTTTGATTTAGACAATTAACATTATTTGATCGGAGGTTCCGAGATCAGAGCCCACGGGAGAGACGATGGAGTCCTGGAGTCCCCTGGATGAAGACCAAAAGATGCCTGCCTCCAGGTGGAGGTGAAGACAAAATAACCGGAATGCCAAAAGAGATGACTACTGTGGATTCAAGATTGCCAAGATGAAAGAGTACTTGAATGAACCGAATAACATCGCTGGTCGGGACATACCAAAAGAGACAAAACAAAAGTTCCGGCATATGAAGTTCCACGTATTTATTATTTTAATTATTTATTTTAATTTGTTATATTAATTATTTGTTTTAGTTAGTTGTTTTATTTCGTTGTTTTTAATTGACTTGGAAAATTTAAACTTAAAGTAATGCCACTTCCACTGAGAAGGCAAATGTGGAACATTTTATGAACTGATGGACTCAGATGAAATGTTGATTGCAAATTTTCATTGATGCACATGAATATTCATTTTGTTGGATTGCTATATTGTAAAAAAAAAAAAAAGAACAAGTTGTTTTTAGGAATTGGCTTGGATTATAGCCAAGTTCTAAAAACAAAAGGAGGGTATATGTAAGGATATTTGGCGTGTTACAGTACAGAGTACAGCACTACTGCACAGGTAGCAAACAGCACAGAGTACAGCACTACTACACAGGTAGCAAACAGCACAGAGTACAGCACTACTGCACAGGTAGCAATTTTTTTCGCAGCACCACCACAAGGGTTCATTGCTATATGGGTTACCAGATTAACAAGGAAAGACAGACTATTCAGTCAAAAACGATTTTAACATATAAGATGCAAATCTATTTTTACAGTTAAAAGCACACGTGCTCATTTAAAAATGCACACTATTTTCACCTGAAATGCCTATGGTGCGAGAGACACATTTGAAAATTAACAGCTAACCTATTAACCATTAACCTGACTAATAAAACCTTATTTAACATAACCCACTAATAAAATGTGTTCTCCACTGCAGAATTAGGCATACTCTGAAAGCCATTTAAATGTGTGTGCAGATTTTTTTTTTCTTCTCTTCTCTGCCTGTTTCTCCGTGTTTTTGTGCACAGTAACTGCAGGAAGAAGGAAGTCAGATTTGCAACAATTGCAAATGTATAAGCGAAGCTATTGTTGAGAGTAGGAGGATGAGAGATGATGGATTTCATTGGGACACGTCATACAGAGGGCTGGGATGAAAGTTTTAGTGGGCAGTATCGGGGAAAAAGACAGGGAGACATTTTTCTGCACTACTGGGGAGAAGACCTGGCTGTGGGACTCCTGACTGAATGCAGATTCCTGCGTCCTGCTACAGTCCAGATTTGGCAGAGCTGGGAGGAAAACCTTTTCCTGGTTGGAGGCATTCCTATCTGCAAAAGCTAAGAATTCCAGGCAATGACCCCGGTTTGAAAAGGAAAGGCGATCCTTTTACTGGGGTTAATCTTCAAGGGAACCACATTCCGAAGGAGAACAGCTGGAGAAAACTTTGAACAGATAAGGTAATTACATAAGCGTGGGAGCCGTGTGTGCACGAAAATATGCAGTCAGTGTAGGAAAGGGGATTCCTGTGCGTGTCTTAATCAAATACCAATGTTGCAATTTGAGTTCTGTTCTCCGCCACTCTCTTTGCAGTGTGTCATAGACAATGCTTTTACTGTACCATTGTATTTATTTCTGTAAAGAATGAGATCGTGTTTAAATGCAACTTTTATAATACAGAAAAATATTTGAAAACAGACGGGTGGTGTATTTACTATTTACCATTACAATGCCGATGATGTGGGGAGATTTTTAAACAGTGCAATGGTCATTTTAAGACAGATGTGTGCATGTCAGAATCAGTATGAATAATTGTGAGTGACTGTAGCATAGCTTGTTGGAGGTACATGAGCCAACGGGAAGAGAGACTCTCTGAACATAGCTCCCTACCGTATATAAGGTAGTGGAAATTACCACAAGACTACCATATATAGCTCTCTGTCGTAAATAAGTCAGTGAGTTCGCCCATGGTGGCACACCAACACTATCACTGAAAATGTGGTATTCCTAAAATGTAGGTCTGAGGTCTCTCTAGTGATCACACGAAAAATCTAAGCAAAGATAAGGGATTCTGGACATTGGGGCCACAAATAAAACAAGGGAATTATGCTCACCAAAATACCACCAACCACGTATACCAAATATGCAGGTCTGGGTGCTGAAATAATGCATGTCCATTGTATTATTGTTGCACATGGCCAAATCTGAATACAAAGAGTGATTATTGCTAAGTTATTTTTCGGCGGTAATAAAATACCGTCAGGCCCCAAATCTCCACAAAATACCCTACAGTGGATCATCTGCGTTTGAAAATGGGGGATCAACTGCGAGTTATCTCGTGGAATGTGAATGGTCTGAACAATGTACAGAAAAAACGGAAAGTTTTGACTTATCTGAATGACTTAAAGGGGATGTTTATTTTCTCCAGGAAACACACCTTTTGAAAGCAGATTTGGATGGTTTTAAGAAAGGTTGGGTTGGGAGGGCTTTTGGTTCATCGTTTGAGTCAAGATCTAGGGTTGTGGTTATTCTTATTAGGAAACATGCACCGATCAAGTTTGTCAAAGAAATATGTGACAAATAAGGTAGAATGGTTGCTATTTTAACTAATATTCAAGGCAAAGATGTGACTTTTTGTAATGTTTATGCACTGACGTCGGATAATGGTACCTTTTTCAGAAAGGTGGCTCAGGTGATTCAAGACCTTAATTCCAGTACCATAATCGTGGGTGGGGACTTCAATACAGTTATTGATTCTGCATTGGATAGGAGCAATTCTAGATATTGCAGAAGGATAGACATGCAGTCTCTGGCATTAAAGGATCTACTGGAGGAACATAATCTGAAAGACTGTTGGAGGATAGAAAATCCTTCAGTGAGGGAATATTCTTTTTATTCCGGGGCACATGCTACATATTCCAGAAGTGACATGGTATTGATGGCAGGAGATATGTTGCAAGACTACAAAACAAGTAGTATAGGTAATATTGTGCTGACTGACCATGCTCATGTTTCAGTGGATTTGAAGTGGAGTTATACTATGTGTAGACAAAAATCTTGGAGACTAATTACCATATTGTTGGACAATCTAGATGAGATGGACAAAATTGCAATCGAAATTGACTATTTTGTAGAGGAGAATTGTACTGGAGATGTTGGATCTGACATGATTTGGGAAGCATTTAAGTGCACAGTTCGAGGTATGTTTATTAGTCTGACGTTTGGTTTAAAAAGAAAATGGGACAATAAACAGAATGTACTGGAACTGAAGATTAGGGATTTGTCAGGGGTTCTGATGGTGGATCCTACGAGAGTGGAATTGCTTCCCGAGTTAAACAGGCTGAAAAGAGAGTTGAAGGAGTTAATATCTAATAGGGTAGATAAGAAGTATTTCCCCCAAAAATGCACTTATTTAGAACTTGGGGAGAAATGTGATCGATGGTTAGCGTATAGATTGAGGCTGAGAGAGTCTGAGCGCTCGAAAATGTCTATTACGGATTCTGATGGTCAGGTCACATTCACTCCAGAAAGTATAAATGATGTATTCATAAAATTTTATGAGGAATTATATAAGAATGAAACCCATATTGATGCGGCAAATGGAGACTTCCTGGAGGGAATTCAGGTCCCAGAAATTTCAGGGGAGGAGGCTACTTTACTGGAGGAAGATATCTCGGTGGATGAAGTCAAGCTTGCGATATCGAAATTGAATGGTGGTAGGTCTCCGGGGCCTGATGGACTGCCAGTAGAATTCTATAAGTGGTTGCCTAATTCAGCATTGACGCTATTGACGGATATGTATAAGACCTCCAAGGCTAGGGCTATACTTCCAGACACTACTAGACATGCAACTATTTCTGTCTTTCTAAAGAAGAACAGGGATGATACACTGGCATCCAACTACAGACCGATTAGTTTGATCAATGTGGACAATAAGATTCTGGCCAAGATTCTAGCTCTGCAAATGTAAAATCATTTGTCAAAACTGATAGATCAGAATCAATCTGGTTTTGTTAAAGGTAGGATGACGTCCAGTAACATGCGGAAACTGCTATGTACTATCACAAAAGCGTCGGAGTTGTCTGAAGACTCGGCTGTCCTATCGCTTGATGCCAAAAAAGCATTCGATAGAGTTGACTGGCAATTTATGTTTAAAGTATTGGAGAAGATGGGTTTTGGGATTCAGTTCTGTTCTTCGATTAAACTGCTGTATACCAGGCCTACGGCTGATGTTAAAACCAATGGTCAGAGGTCAAAACCTTTTGAATTAGAACATGGCACACACAATGTTGCCCATTGTCTCCTTTGTTATTCGTACTTAGTATTGAACCTTTGGCTATAACATTGAGAAATGAGGAGGGCTTACAAGGCATAAATTGTTGGGGGATGCAACAAAAAATTTGGTTATGCGCTGACGACTTGTTATTGGTCCTCAAGAACCTTGGTGAGTCAGTGCCGGTTCTTATGAACATTCTCAAAGCCTTTCACCAGTGCTCTGGATACAAGATCAATTGGGCGAAATCAGAGGTTTTACCATTGGTACCGTTGTTTGACAAACAATTTATTACCTGGTTGGGCTTCAAGTGGTGTGCTGATAAACTATTGTACTTGGGGGTTTGGATTTTGTCTAATGTTGCTGATTTTGTGAGAGAAAATATGAATATGGTGTGCACTACTTTCAAATCGGATTTGGAAAGATGGTGTGTGTTGCACCTTTCCCTTTGGGGGAAGTTGAATGCTTTGAAAATGGTGTTTACTCCTAGAGTAAACTTTGTTCTGAGTATGATCCCATTAGATATTGAGAAACATTTTTGACGTGAGTTGGATAGACTCATGCAGGAATTTTTGTGGGATCGTAAACCACCTCGTCTGAAGATTAGCAAATTGCAATTGCCTTTGTCTAAGGGTGGGCTGGGGGTCCTTCATTTAAAAGCATACCATCTGGCTTTGATATTGCGGAATATATTTGAATTTCTCAAATCGGAGCATGAGGATTGGATATGTGCAGAGTCTAGCCATGTAGGCCATTTATCGCCTAGGGCTATGTTGACCAGTAAGCCACTTCGAGCAAAGATGGAAGGCCCAATGACTAGGAGTTTACAGAACTCGTGGGTGGCCTTGTGTGAGTGTTTGGGTTTTAATGCATTAAGAGATCTGTGTGCTTCAATTTGGCTGAATCAGAGTATTACACATGAAGGGAAAGTTTTGTTCTGGCATGATTGGTACCTAGCTGGGGTGCGGTGGATCGGTGATCTGTTCAATGGTTTGAATTGGATGACGGCTAGGGAGATAAGTGGAAGTTTGAAATTCCTACTTTTTGTCTGCTAGACTATCGGAAGATCAGGAGGGCGGTGGGGGATGTGGATTTGGAAAAGAGAACCAATATAGACATGCTTGGTTGGGAGCCTGAGGTGAGTGGATGTGGCCTAGTTAGCTATTTTTATAGACTGGTCGTGTCAAACTATCGGGCTAATGATGCTTTGAGATTGGATTGGAATCGGGGAATTGGTGAAGATATTACAGAGGATGATTGGACGCGTATTTGTGAGAATGTGAAGCTGTGTTCTTTGAGACTTGCTGACAGGTCGCGTCAAATAAAGATTTTGAATAGAACATACTGGACACCTGAGAGAATGATAAATAGGGGAATGAGTGACAGCTCTGAATGTTGGGCATGTTTACATGAGGTGGGCACCTTTGAGCATATGTTGTGGGAGTGCTCAAGGGTGAGAGGTTTGTGGTTTGAATTTGACCAGATCTATGAAAAGATTCTTGAAGAGAAGGTTCATATGGATTTTAAGACCATAGTGCTGGGTAGTGGGGATATGTCACACGACCTGACTACTTCTCAGAGGAAATGGATCTTTTGTAGGGCAATGGTGGGGAAGAAACTAATTTTGAGACATTTTAAAACATCTACCCCTGTTACTATTGAGGAATGGATTGAGGAGATGCATTCTCTAACGGATATGGAGAGAGTGCTGTATCGGAGAGAAAAGAAAAATGCATTATTTAATAAGATTTGGGGTAAATTTCTTTTACTGTATTAGACCTGTTTATTGATAGTTTTATGACTCCTGGGGGTGGGAGGTTTCTAATGAATATAGTTTTGTTGATTTGCTATGATTATTGCATGATGTTATATTATTGTACATATGTTTCTATGATGTGAAATTTTTTAAAAATAAACATTTGAAAGAAAAAAAAAGAATAAGAGGTTTTTAGTATGACCAAATCCCAGATTGCACTCACTAAGGCTGTGTATAGCTCTCTCACGTTGATTTGGCTTCAGTCATGCGATTTCAGGTCACACCTCGAGTTGATTCAAATGGTTTGTTAAGCCAATCAAAGCCGTCCATGGCTGATTCATAGAGTTTGTTCAGCCAATCCAAAAAGAAGTTTATGGACCTAAAATTACTTCCTTTGCCCCCCTCCAGTTCCTTTGTCATTTTGCTAGGCTGTAAAGGTTTGTTTAGTGTTCTGCTTGTTTCCCTTGTTAAATTGGCAAAGAAAAACCGTCGCCTTTTCCTACCATGGTCCTTTTTCCCCTTTTGTTTCACATTTGTTTCCCTGATAAAACCTCCCACCACAAAAGCACAAACAATAAATGCTGTTTACCCTTACCCATTTCCCCTCATGTGTGTTTTGTTCTCATTGAATCGGTAGAGAACTGTATTGTTGTATTGTGCAGTGTCTTGCTATTTGGATGTGGTTCTCTAGTTATTTTCGTTATCTAGTACCCTTGTTTATGAAACATCCAGTTTTTTTAAGAGGGGAATTTTGAGTAATGCAATTGTTGAGGTAGAGGGGTGCCTCCTTATAGATACATTGGTGCGCAAAAGACACTGTTTTGAAGTTCATACAAGCCTTGATGGAGAGCCAGTGGGTCTCACGTCTGGTTGCTGTGATGCAATCCGAGCGTTTTAATCCAAGGGCAGCTCAAAGGGCCTTATTTTGGAGTAATTAAAGTTTATACATGTTGGCAGCAGTGGTGCTCATAAGTAGGATGTTGCAGTAATCCAGTTTTCTGAGGATCAGGGATTGTGCGAGTTTGAGGCAGTTGCTTGGTTAAAGGAATCGCCTACTCAGAGAGATGATCTGGGCAATGTAGGCAGTACATGATGTTAGGGCATTAATATGCCTGGTCATGGATAAGCCAGATTGAAGTTGGACGCCAAATGTTTTGATTTGATTCAGGACAGTGATGGTCTTGTCATCAATGAAGAAAAGGACACATCCAATTGCTTGAGGCGGTATGGGGAGCCAACAATCAGGAGCTCTGTGTTGTCATCAGTTCAGCACAAATTGTGTGGCCATCCAGTTTTGGACTGCACTGTACACTGTGTTGCTTGTGGCCGTGTTCCGGGCGTCATCACCCATAATAAGGATGAGTATTTGAGTGTCATCCGCAAAGTTGCACAACCACATTGATATTGATTGATATTGATATATTATTTGTATCGCGCTCAAACACAGGTGTTTCAGAGCACGATGAGGCAAGGGAGGGGAACAAGGGAGAACAAAAACAATGATCTTACTAGGCCCAATGACATTAGGAACGCACAAGTGCAGGGGAGAGAGAAAGGGGGAAGTGCAGAGGGGGAGGGGAGAAGTGGAAAGTGCTGAGCATAGGAATAAAAAACAACAAGAGGTAGTGTAGCCAGAAAGTGGCAAGTGCTAGGTTTAAGGCACAGACAGGGGATGTCTGATAAGTGCAGAAAAAGGGGGGAACTTTAGGGTTACAGATACAGACACAAGAGCAAAGGGTTGCCAGGAGGCAGTGCGAGTGTGTGGCAGGATGGGCAAGTACCTGGGCCTGAAATCAGAGGCTAACGAGGTGCACAATGCCGAAGCAGAACAGATCAGCAGGGGAGAGGAGTAGAGAAGGCAGAAGCAAAGAGGAAGGTCTTGAGGTGCTTCCGGAACCAGAGATGGCTCTCCTCAAATATCAGAGTGGCAGGGAGGATGTTCCAGAGGGAGACCCCAGCCGAAGACAGAGATCTACCCCATCTAGTTTCTTTGAGAAACGACTGACCCTGAGGGAGTTGGAGGAGGAGGAGGAGCAAATGGCTTGAGAGGGAAGATATTTACAGAGGGAGAGTTGAAGGTATTTTGGACACAGGCCCCAGAAAGCCTTGTGGACAATGAAAAGGGTCTTGAATTTAATCCTTGCAGCCACTGGGAGCCAATGAAGAGATTTCAGGGCTGGAGAGATACGATCCTATGGCTTGAAGTCAAGGACAAGTCTCGCAGTCCTGTTCTAGATGAGTTGAAAAGGGCAGAGGCTGGAAGTGGGTAGATTTAGAAATAGGTTGTTGCAGTGATCCAACCTAGAGAGAGCCAGGGCTCGAGATACAGTGAGCTTCTGGGGGAAGGAGAGGAAAGGCACAATACCTCTGAGGAGATGCAGTGAGAAGTTTGACTTTTTAGAGACTTCAGAGATGTGGGCAGAAAAAGAATGCGTGGAGTTGAAGATGACCCTGAGCTTCTTAGCCTCGCAGGTGGGGGTAGGAGAAGGGCGAAAGGAGGCCAGCCAGAGAGTGACAGGAAAGGAGGGTGAAGGTGTGCCGATGAACAGGATCTCCGTCTTGCTGGCAGTAAGCCAGATATTGTTGGCGGCACACCACTCCTGAATAGCAGCCAGGCAATCAGATATGAGAGAAGGAGAAGAGGTGGCCGAGGGAAGTCTGAAAATAAGTTGAGTGTCATCTGCATATCACTGAACATTGGAGCAAAGAGAGGCAATGCAATGGGCGAGAGTTGCCAGGTATTGGTTGAAAAGCCAGAGTGAAAGGTTAGACCCCTGGGGAACACCGCATTCACCAAAGGCACCACGAGATTTACCTGACAAATGAGTCCCCAGACCCCCACTGACCCCACCAGTGACACACCTGCCACCACATCCGGCTCCATCACTGCTGAAGATGCAGATCCAAGTGCCTTCCAGAGCAAGGGTGAAGTAAGATGTTGTCATTGGGCATGCCATGACAAGCAGGAGGAACCCCACACACTGCTTAGCAAACTGCTGGGCACCAGTGATTATGGGCAGGCGGGGACCCATGTTCCTGGCATGCTTCAACAAGCATTTGGAGGCAGCATGCCAGTGTCAGTGTCTGAATTTGGGAATAATCGATGGGAGGATTAACAAAGGGCCTCATTACAAGTATGGTGGAGTAGGAAAAAGCTGTGGCAATTCAGTGGTAACTATTTTACATTAACGCACCTCCGTACTACAACTATGTTGGTGGGGCAGAGGAAATACCTCCCGCAAGATTCTGGAGAAAATTACACCACCTTACCACCAAAAATCAGCAGAATCTGTGGAATTAATTCCACCAAAATATCATCCATAGATGAGGACTAACACCACCATAACTCCACTTGTAATGCAGCAGTAATTCTGCCAGACCGAGTGGTGATAACCTTAATTCTGTTTGGCGGTATCCCAATGGTATTACCACCAGAATACCCACAAACTTGTAATGAGGCCCAAAGAACTAAGGCACCTACTGCTTTCAAGGAATGGCACCTCTCAGATGGCATAGCTGGATTCATTTGAAATTGATGCTGTTGTCGAGAAGCACTTGCTGCAGCACCACCCTTCCATCCTGTAGGTGGCTCTGGGAGGCGTAATGAATGAGGCAGTCATCAGTAGTAACTGTAGAAATGCTCTGTGGGATGTGATATGTAGGGGTTGTCTCCTATCAATGGGGGAGCTTGTGAACCTTAGTTACAAGGTGACTATGCTCTATCAGAGAGTCTGTAACCTTTAAATGGTGACAACACTGTGAGGGAGATAAAGCTCTGAGGAAGAGGGTATGAACCTAAGGGACAGTCTTTTGACCAGTAGTGGTGGTCACTTGACAATATTAGAATTCAAAAACAGTACTTTCAAAAAAAGTAATAGCATGCTGTCATTAGTAAATCAGCAACTGTTCACAGCCTCTCAGTAACTAATACAGCTATCTGTTTCGCAACTACACTCATTACAAAACAACCACACACCATTTTAGCTGTCTGACATGTACTGCAAAACATCATCATCATCATCATCTGAGATGGTGTTTTGGCTATAGGTAGCGGCCATTCCAGAGTCTTCCACAATTAAGTGACTGCTCATTTTATAAAAGTCAATTCTTCCATATCAGGCACTGCAAAGCTTTTCCTTTGGTAAAAGACAATAGTCCTGGCAACACTAACATCTCTGCTGTACTGCAGACTCCGAGGAGTGCAGTTTAGGGATTCATTAACAAATTCATCAGGCCAGAGGAACTGCTTGTGTATGAATACTGCACTGGGTCATCGTCCCTTCCCAAAAATGAAGTATTCAGTACAAGGACATCATGAACCAATGTAGCTAATTACCCACTGTCTTTTCCTGTTTTGAGCTATTCAACACTGAGCTGAGGAGGTAAGACAACTTCTGTGAATGTGTGGAATCCCTGGAATGCAAGATTTGCAAGTTGTACTTCCAAGTGAGCCTGGAGTATTGAGCCATGGACCCTGCGGGGGACAACCCTCCAACCCCTGCATTATTTTTAAAAGTGCGGGGGACACCCCACAACCCCTGCTCCCACAAATTACCCCCCGCAAAAAATATCGCCTATGGCGAGACAAACCTCCATATGTATGGCGATATTTTTGGTGGGGATAATATGTAGGGATACCCTTCTTTACCACTGGTGCAAATGTTGGATAATATGGCCTATTGTCTTTATGTGTTTCCCACTCCAACCTTTTCAAAGCTTTTCTATTTATCATTGAAATTCCAATTATGCCTGTTTCTTCGCTGCAGCATTTTTGTACTTCACTTTTTGCTACGTGGATTGCTTCTCCTCTTGCGTGAAAGGTACGTCTTTACAGATCTTGTTTTAGGGTTCAAACCCTGCCAAAGTGCGCATAAAATTTTGACTGCATTTCTTGTTAATTTTGCCTAATATGTTGTACTGTTGTGCCACCCATTGACATAGTGTGTGTATATGGGAGGCCTAGCAACAGCAGGGGCATATATAGCCTGCTTATGTCCTTAGGATTTATCTACTTGACTTCACGCCTCCCCTGTATATTTGCTGCTGTGCCTGACACTATCCCTCTTCCAATCTGTGAAATCTGGCCACCTGGGAGATTTTACCCCATGCTCCTGTTTTACCCCCTTAGCCTTTACATTTCACTCAATGGCTATTCTACCACTCCCTGGGCTTCTTATCTGCACTGTGACAAATTCCAGGAATTTGTCCCTCTCCCCAAGGTGGAGCCCCCCACCCCACCCTGAGACTAGGGAGGTGAGCCTGCTCTGCAATGCCGCCCCTAGGGGTACAGACAAGTGGGACATGATGGGAAGAGACTCCCCCTTTGGGAACAAGGACTCCTGTTCACATGAGGAGCTCCCTAAAGAGTCACCTCAGTTTACCTCTTCAACCATACCCGCAAGTATTCTTACAAAGAAAGAACCAATATGTGTTATTGTGAAACTGAAATTGTAAATATTCCTTTAAGTGAAGATCTTTCTTCTACTGAGTTGAAAATGATGAATAATGAAGATGAAGGGCTTCAAGAAGCCACGTAAGATAACAAGAGAGGAGAAGCTAAGCTGGGGAAGGCCTTCAACTAAGTCACGTCTGCAGGGTTTGGAGACTGGGAACACCCAAGGTGGTGAGAGTTTCGAACAGGCTACCAAGCCTTAGCCGGGGAAGCGTACACGCAGTATCATAACTACTGGAGCAAGAGTGAAGCATTAAGCAGTGACTTGGCCACAGTTAGCCAGAAGGGGACCAAAGGTCCTGTCAAGCATGCCGATACCGATGCACAGATGAGACTGGGAAGCACACCAGACACAGAGATACCGAACAACGATCAAAAACGAGGAGACCGAGAATGAGAGTACGCAAGAGAGAACATTTTCGGTTTAGTTTAGATTGTTTATGGTTATAAAAGAACCTTTACAAAATAACATCAAATATCCCAACATTACATTTCATTAAAATCCCCATTTTCAATCGTTAAAACCACATAACCTTAGTTAAAACAGATTGCCATAAAATGTCCTAAAAGAGAATAAATACATAATAATACAATCAATGCGTAAAACATCAAAATATATCATGTCTTGGTCGTTCAGGCTAATACTCTAACAATAGTATGCCATACGCAATAAAGGTCTATATGGAGACTTTCGGACTCAGATTTCAGATAAAAGTCCCAAAACTCAATTGTACTTAAAGACTCACACTTCCAAACATGTTTTCCGAGTAGATGCAAATGAGTAGAGTCCAAAGCAACACAATCCGTAAACGCATGTTTCTGGGTTTCAAGCTTCGATTCAGTGTTACAAATATGACACACCCTATCTTTTAGCTGTATTTTCTGTATTGCCCCTTTGAAAACTAGCAAAGGTAACTGATTTGTCTGCAATCTAAGCATAAAGTTGCAAACTGCTGGGGTTGGACTTTGGCAAAGGTGGGTTTATGCGTGTAGTAAACATTGGGTAACATTAGCAAAAAAACAGTTGGTGCATAATGTAAACAAATGAAGGTAAATATTTGCCGAGTCCCATCTTTTTCCTAAAAATGACCCTTAAAGTAAGGTAATTGGTACAAAACTGGGTACAGGAGGCCACCAGATTTTTTCAAATAAGTGTACATTCAATGCAGTAAACTCACATACCGACTTATTTTCACCAATCATCGCTACAGCCTGCATCCAACAACTGGCATTTTGGGTTAGACTTAGCTTTGATAAACAGCTACCCTCTTCTACTTAACAGTTTGGCTTTTAATTACATCAGTCCCAGCTTTAAGTACAGATACTGCATCGGGGTAGATGGAGCCATTTTCAAAACCTTTTTTCCCAGAAACAACCTTCCAAAATATCAAGACAATTCAAATCCTGCATCAAAAATGCATGTAAACCATATAGAATTGCGCGGCAGAAGCTTTGCTTATATAAAACTATTATACCTGCTAACGGAAATCCAGTTGTGTTGCCCGCAAACCTTACAATCAAGTTAGTCAGCTGGTGTGCCCCTCTTGTTTTAGACTCTCTTACATGGATATAATTCTTACTTTCACTCATATCTAGGCCTAAATATGATTATTTATCCACATAATCTAACACCGCCAGACTTGTCACCAAAATAGGCCAATTAACTTTTAACTTATCTTGCTGAGATTTACATGATTTTGTTTTTATCCATGTTTATCACTAAATCATTCTGAATCACAAACTGAGCTAGTTCTTCAAACATAACCCTTATGCTGAGAAACATTTAAGAGAAAGCTTGGATACGAGTGAAAGCAATACCCAAATCAAATGGAAAACCCTGTGACATTGTCCCAGAGAAAAGCAGGTAACGGGGAAAGCGGGAGACCTGGGGAGGAGATGGTAAATCAATATATGAACCTTAATACTCGTCCCAGTCGATATAATGAGAATATACCATTGAGAAGTAGCAAAGCTCTTGAATGAAGGTAATCCTGGCCACCTCACTGGTAAACAGGTACTTTTCCAGTGCAGAATCTTGCCGGTATATGTAAATACCAGCACGTAAATTGTACACCGGAAAAACTGTAATGAGGTCCATTTAGAGCATAATGAAGAGAAACAAAAAGTTGGAGGAAAAACGCTCTGAGAATAATCAGACTTGTTATAATAACAGTAAAGAAAGCCACAAATATTCACAGAATGGTTGAAAAACCCTACCCTAGGAAAAGTGAAGAACAACATTTGAAATTAGAATTAAAGAAGAAAGTAATCAACCATTCATAAACACTGATAAGTATCAAATCAAGAGACTTGCATATCAATAAGGACAAGAAGAAGAACAGTAATGTACTAAAAGAACTGTGTGAACTATTTAAATAGGTCACAAAGAACTATTTTAAGATTAGAAATCAAACATAACTTGCGAGAAGCGAGAACCCAGGAGAAGGGAGCAATTCTCCAGTCCTTAGTTGTTATCAATAGTACTAGGGCCAGTTGGGGTTAGTTTGGGACAGTGACAAATTCTTTAAAGACATTTCACTGATGACTGACAAAAACCTTGGTTAAGTTTTGTTAGGTAGGGAATAACCCATAGAAATAGGGAAAGATAATTGTTTACTTTTTTCTTTGATGAACACACATTAAGAAGTATCTAACAAGAGCCTGTGTCCATCTCTGCCCCACCACAGCACTAAAAACTACCACAGGAACATTTGGGAAATGTCTCACAACAACTTGCACCTGTGGCCACTTGCTTTGTCTGACCTTTTCATTGCAACCAGTGAATCATTACCTGGGTCTTTAATGTCAGCAGCAGCTGCTGTGTTCATGCTCTTGCTGTATTTCCAATCCCTGAACCCACTTGTGCTGGCCTCCCATATTGATAAAATCCCTTGTATTATATGAGAAATGTGGGTACTCGAAGATGTTATTTTATACCTCGTTATTTTTACTTGTCCTACCTTTATTTTGTAAGCAAGCTCTATGGTGATTGAAGGTACAGTTAATTGATGATGTCTGCTGCCTAAGTGGGTAATTGAAACAGATAAACAAACTTCAGGACATTAGGGCCAACATTATTATCAGCTCTATTCAACCAGGCACACACAAGGAAGGCATGGTCCCTTTGCAGTGAGAACTTCTATAGCACAGAAGCAACACTATTTCAGTTTCATACATTTGTATTTTTTAAGCAATAAAATATTTTGTTGTGCAAGGGGACCTGGGAAATGTGATTGTTTTTATGCTTGGTGCTGTTGTCATAATCCGATACATATAGGATATATCCATAGGCAAAGCATGATGCTGTGGTGATGTTACACTTCACTTCTTTGCTAGGGAGAAGGTAGTGGTGGCAGAGAAGTTTGTTGGAGATTTATAAAGTACTTTCAACAATTAAAGGGAATCTTGCAAAGTCTATTTCAGAACATGCAATTCATGGGCCAGATTCTCAAACCTTTTTTGGGCATAAGTGAGGAGATGCACAAGACTGTTATCCAGATATCTAAAGTGAATGCAAGCACTTTGCATTTGTCACAAAGAAAAGACTTGGTCAACATTCAAAATTACATAATTTAAAAGGAGAGGCCTACTTGTTGTAGTAATTAACACTGATTTCCTATGTTAACTGTGATCTATATTTGAATAATACTGAAAATGAGACACTATTAATTATTATATTAAAGAACAATTTAATTATTTTAAAATTAAAATGCTATTCTGTTAGAATTATGTATGTAGCTTGATTTCTCCACTGAACTGAAACGTCTATGCCTCTGAAACTTTGACCTCAAGACCTTTGGACTGGGCCCACCAGGAGAAACAGATCTGGTTATACAGAGTGGATCAGAATTGTGAAGGGTACACATAAAACGGCCTGCAGAAATGACCTTTAAGGTCCTGCCTCCCCTTTAACTGTTGGAACTCCCTCTCCCCTTTCATAAGGATGATTGATTCCCACGCAACCTTCAGGAAAGCTATCAAACCCAGGCTCTTTTTGTGACAATGCACTGTTCTATATCCTGTTTCTGTTAACCTTTAACTGCAACTAAGCTCTCTGTACCAAGCTTTCCCTGTTGGGCCGCATTTGTGTAACCTTGAATCAAGCCAATGGGCTGCAGTGCGCTCTACAAATACAAACATAAAATAAATAAATAAAAATAATTTAGCTTTGAACAGAGACATTTGAAGTCACTTATTGGCAGGGTGGAATAACATGAGCCAGGCAGATGTCTTATGTCCACTTATGAGGAGAGGGGGGGCTGGATGTGAAACTCAGGGGACCATGTGATGCATTGCCTATTATTAACATTGCACTGCTTTTTCCTTTATTAAAAGCATGATTCTGGCCTCATAATTCCGAGGTTCTGAAAAGTTGTTGAGGTGATAGGCTGTGAAATTAATGTGTGAATAGTGAAGTTGCATATTTTTCACTATTTTGAGTCAGGAGCAAATCATTAAAAAAAATAGCTCCTCCCAGGATGGGTGTGTTGAAGTGAAACTAGTATTTCCCAATTCACCATAAAATGCAGAATTCCAAAATATATATATGTTTATACAGTTATCTGAAATTTTAAGATTGCTGCCATGTAGAGAAATTTTAAGAAAACCAAAATTATAAACCAACATGGCATTTTGGAGCAATGCATTTTTCTCCTCCCTTCTGTCTCTGAAATCCACACCTTCCAACTACTTGTCCTATAAGGAGGAGGGAGAGAGGAAGCCAATCCATAGCATGTGAACATTGATAATGTGTAAGTGTCATCAGAACTTTATAGTATACATTTCCTATCTGAGAGGTGAGTCTAACGATGAACAACTAACCCAAAAGACAAGGCGAGCTAACAAAACCATTGGGGTACCACCTTGTCAGGAGAAAAGCTGGATATCTGGAGAGGCCTTAAACCTTGCAGGGCAGGCAGAGACAGGGAAACCTAGAAATTAACCAAGCCTGACATTGGAGGAGGCAGATGAGGACTGGGTGCTGGTAGCTATCCTTGACAGAAGCCTTTAACCAGATCTGTGCTTTCCCATGACGAACCCTGCTGTTTCCCTGAGTGCCCAATAACCAAGTTCTCCCATGTAAGTAGATTGATTCTGATGACAACAAAATTGCAGGGGGATTCTGCCTGCCTTCATCTACTTCTGGTATAGTGGGCAGAGTGGGCAAAATTGTGTAGACCCTAGCCATATTTGACTCAATGATAACTCAACTAATTCCTCATAAAAGAACCCCCTGTTCATTTAAATTGAATTGTGATGGGAACCATCTGCCTTAATCCTGTTGATTTAATTGTGGGTGAGGGGGGAACATTTTATAGACCCTTTGCACATTTAAGTTGATTCAAATAAATCCCATATAGAAAAGATCACAGGATGTGTTTTGTTTCAGTTCAAAACTAACACATTTCATGCCCAGTGTGTTACAGCCAGTATAGTCACTAAAGTAATTGGGTGACTGTATTTTCCTGTAAGCCCAGATTTCCTTACAGAGTTGTCCTTAATCCCAAAATAAGAATCCCCAAAAATCTGCCTTTATTCCCAAATCAGAAGCCAAAGCCCTGCATTTCATCTGAATGAGTGTTGAAAAACTATGTTGCCATTGAGTTTATTCCCAAACCTTGCCTTTCTAATAAAAGCCAAAACAATGTGCCCACTGTATTCCCACTCCCTGTACCTTGCCTTCAAACTAACAGGGTTATATCTAATTGATGCCTGTAGGGTGGGGGTTGCTGGGATAAAAGAGCATTGGGATAAACTAAGCAATCACTGTGTGTTTTAAAATAAATTCTATTGGTTAATTTGCAAAGAAATCTGATGTAAATTATGACTGCAAATCTCTGAATTCTACCAGTGTTGTTGTAGTAAGTGAAAGTCTATTTGAAATAAATGTCCATCAATTGATGCAAGTATTTTAAAGTTGTGATATTATATTGTGCCAGGAGGTCAGTGGCTGCGGTCCTTACAATTGATTTCGTATTCACTGTAGTAAATGTTAAATAAATATGTATATTATTACTATACAACAGTCTGGTTTCTAGCATTATTGGCAGTACAGCTGGTACTTGCTGAATGGTATTATACACAATGAAGGACTCACTAAGATTGTATCTGCTAAGTGCTTTGTTGTGAGCCACCTTGCTTGGAGGGGAGAAAAGGAACTCCCTGGGTTGAGAGTGACCATCCAATAAGCTGTGACAGCATTTTACAGAATATCCTGAAATTGCAGACTGGGTCTGCTTTAAAATGCTGAGAGGCGAGGGTCTTCCCCCTTTACCTGCAGGGGACGCACAAATCATGGCATGTTGTTTCTGACCTTGTAATAACATGTTTTTGAAGTATGGCAGCCTGGGTCACATTAGCATTCCATACACCCAAATGGTAATGCGAATATTTAAAAGGCATACTGTAGAACCGTCAAGGTAAGACAACAGTTTTTTTTAGGGACAGTTAATTGTCACAAAGTAACATTTATCATCCCTTGTTTGGTGCACCAAGGCGCTTTGGTGAAAAGGGATGCCGACGATCCTTGTGAAGAGCGACCTCAAGGTGGTATATGATTCCCCAAATAATATCGGCTGTTCCCAGCATACATTTTGCAATGGCAAATAGGGCTGAGCTAGAACACCACAAGAGCCCATCCCAATGACCCGCATTAATTCTGAGACTACTCTGATCATATAGGCAAACACACCCTAGGATTTATGTGAGATCACACTTGGGAACAAAAAACACCCTTCACAGAACACCCCTTGTCCAACCTTCCCACTTTATGAAATAAAAACTTGTAGCCTCAATACTGTTGTGTTCTTTATCTCGGACACTGGAAGCATCCAGCTGAGCGAGAGACACCAAGTACCCAATGAAGGCTACATTTCGGACGCTGTGAAATATCAGTTTAAGAAAGAGACATAAGGAGTTTTCCTGGAGATGTTGCCCAGAAGAAAGACAAGTGGCTGGTGGGTTAAATGATCATAGCCTGACAAACAGCCTAGGTATTGCTAATGACCCAGGGACGTGACCTGCATCTGTGGGATCTAAATATCTAAGACAAAATACACTCTAAGAAAGGAAGAAGTAAATATCTGGTGGTAGTAGTGTGTTCACTGGCCCAACAGGATGGCGGGTGGTGATAGAAATACATTGGGCCTCATTACGACTCCGGCAGTAGCCGTGCCGGTAAAGACGGAGTTGTGTTTTTTTTCCGGCACCTGGCTTTGGGGAATTACCTGGACATTACAGTTCTGGCAGTCCCAGAAGCCAGGCATCGGATAAAGTAACTCCCCATCCCCATTAGAGTCCCATAGGACTCAATGGGAATTGGGAGGACAGAAGCACTGGCACTGTGTGCAACAGTGCCGGTGCTTCCGTCAAAGTCTGGGAGCGGGGGCCGTCGTTCTGCCTGCCAGGTTAGGTCCAGACCTGGCGGGCTGAAAAGCATCCGGCTCGCAGAGTTGCACTCTGCCGGTCCAGTATCAACGGCAGGGTTGTAATGAGGCCCACTATCTACACTATAAGGAAGGGGAAAGAGTATGTGCTGATTCAAAACTGTGAATTGAACCAAGAAATGCGGGTTGCTGTATCCCAGACACTGTGCATAAATCACAATTAGCTACTACAAAGTTGAACATAGTTGGTAGCAGAGGCAAGTGGGCAAAAGCGCTGATATTGGAAACCGCAAGGACAGCAGTCTGACTATCACTGGAAGACCAGTGTGATCTCTGAATGGACAAATAGCTCTAATAAAGGATAAAAACATAAACCCTTATTTCAATAAGTTCCAAGCCCTGCCAGGTGTTTTGACGTTTGTCAGTATTATCCGAACATCATTCTGTCCGGTTTCTCTTACATTACTTGAGACAAATACAAACACTAATATAAAAATTGTAAAAGTCAATGTATTACATATGCACTTTCTTGAAATTCTGCAGGCTGATGTTTTGGGAGACCTAATGTATTCACTAAACCACCGGAATATTGGGTGAATAGGAGACTTTGGCAGCATGGAAGGGGGGCTAGTGTGCCGCTTGAAACGTAACCTACATATATATATGGGACACCAAACTTTTCAACTCAGTGAGCAACATTATTTTGTGGGTCACTTTTAGAGATGTTCGCCTGGTCTTTTCCTTGCTAACTGATACCCATCAAATAATGGGTATCAGTTCCTAGCCCCCCTGCACTGGATCTCCTTACCTCTCTCAATCCGCTCTATACCTACCTTATCCTAGGTCCACTCTTCCCTGAAATCTCTCCTTCTCTATTCCCCGCCATGAAACCTTCCCCACCTCTCATTCCCTCTCCTTCCCTCGCATCTTCCCCATGAACCTCTCTCTACCCGCCTCCTTCCCCTTGCCCCCTCATTTTCACCCTTCTACCCCTTCTGTTTCCCTCATCCTTCCCTTCCTCGCCCCTTCCCTCTTCCCTCACAGATTAATTGCTCTACTTACTGTTTTATTGGTTTGATTCATGATTGTAAATTGCTTCTACTGTTCTAATGTTCTTTGTATTCTATTTTACAATGTAAAGCTCTTTGGATTTAAGAGCTATATAAACACAATAAATACAAATACAAATACAAATGTAGGCATTGACTTGAATATGTCTCTTTAACAAAGGCTTTTCTAAATTGGCAGCTGCAGGAAAGTAGTCCATGCCTAGTCAGCTTGCACATATGGGATGATGCGATTACATACTGTCTCATATGCACTTAGAACATTTTGGTTCTTTAAATTGGAGTGGTTTCTGTAAAAAAAAATAAAAAATAGGATAACGACTAACTTGTCTTTGTGATGGCAGGCCAGGCTCCAAGTGTGTCTTCACCAGAAATACGGGAAAGGCAGGGCCTTTTCAGAATCTCATTAATGTGTCTCACGCGTAATTGTATTACAAATTATACCCCACGTGGGCATTACTTGGTAATGAAACTTTGGACCTTGTGGCCAAGCATGCAAGAAGGCATTGCATGAGAAATATAGAGTGCCTTTCATAGGGCACATTACAATCACTGTATAACAAAACGGAATTTCAACCACGCTCAAAGCAGAATGTCATGATTGATGGATGTACATTATATCTCTTATTTCCATTTTACCTTTTTCACACCGCACATAAAATTGATTTCCAGAAGAATTACCTATAATGTGAAGGAACTTTTCTTTTGTGCTTCGCATGTGGCATACCTATTCGGACACTAATGGATTGGGCACAGATCAGAATTAAGACTTTTATGCATTTTTTCTCAGATGATAATGATGAATTACTGTATGAGGTTCTCATTAGGAGAAATAGATAAGTGCATTTTAATGTACCATAATGTAGTTACTCCATCAAACTCTTTGATGTGTCATTCAAGCTGGTTGTCTATTTTCACATATGCTTGGATCTTAAGTAGGTGTAACAAAGATTATTAGGGGAGACCAAAGAGGAGTTTCAAACTCAACAAATGGGAATCCTGCCCTATGCAGTTTCCCCCAAATCATAATCTATTTCAGAAATGTGCTTTCCTGTAGACTGAACACCTCAGCCTACCTCCTGAGGACCATAATTGTGCCTCAGTCACTATTGTGTTTCTGTAGAGTGCACTGTGGAATTATACATCTTCCATTTCACAAGGGTAGGACTTAATGGTTAATACCCAACCTGGGTACACAAGTGAGATTTTCTAGTATTAAAAACAAAATCCCCAAAATGTGAAAAAACTTTACTTTTTAAGAAAACCGGAGCATCCTAACACTGCTTTTATCGTTGCTGCTTTGTGATACTGCTACAAAATATTACCCCTCCCTCCAAATGGATACTGTTTATAATACTTAATATGAAAAGCACAAAGTACATCATTCATGTGTTTGATTAAACTATAAGTGCCAAACTCATGACTCTCACCAAGTTATGAGACAAGGGGCTGCGTACTGTGAAAAATGTGGTCTTCTGGACATCTGACTGATGTGGTATAAACTCCAACAGGACTCCATAAAATGGAAGACTGAAGCTACACCTTCAAACAAGTCAATGTACTTCAAACACCGGAACGCCTCAGGATGTCAAACTGAGACCACACTAGTTGGTCAAGCCCATAAACCCCAAAAAGCACTCCTTACGATGGTATAATGGCATGTCCCTGGTTCTATTGATCCCATTCAATTCTATTCACCAGATTCCTCACAGCATCAAACAGCAGGTCACGTACAGACTCTACAATGACCTGATCAGTGTATATGTGATAGGATTATTGGATTGTTTACAATGTTTGTATCTGCTTTTCTATTTTATCTCAGGCTGTGATTTGATAAATACAAGTTTTTAAAAAACTGGACACTTCAAGTGGGTGCACTGTTACCACTCCATTCAGTCACACCTATAACGTCCAAATAAGTAATCCCAAGAATAGTCTGCAACTATTTCCCCACAAACTAGCCTACTCTCCTTTTAATATGAATTCAATTCAAAATGGCATACATGGACCCATGCACATGCAGCCTGATACCTGCAGATATCAAACACCCCGATGACCTTTCTATTCATTCCAATACCAGAAGCTCCTTTGGTATTTCAATGATGCCACCTAATTATACAACCCAGGCAGTTGAGATTGGAGGCGTAATACCCTTAATTAGGATATAAGTACGTCTAGCCTACACCATTTATTCCTCATTTTTCTCACACTACTTTCCTTGTACCCCTATTTTATTTATTTATTTTGTTTTATTTATTTATTTCTATAGCACCAAAGCCCAAAGGTATCGGGTGGAAAAACAATAACACACTACAACGAACAGAAAGACAGCACAGTTCAGTTCGATGATCCATGGTCAAGACAAGATTGGTTCTCAAGTTCGGAGGTAGTGAATTCCACAGTCGGCCTGAGGTCACTGGGATTAATTTCCCCCAGACATTGGCATGTTTGAAGGTGGGTTGCGTCACTAGTGCATGATTGGAAGAGCGAAGAGCTCTTACAGGGTGATAAGGAGTCACCATATTCTTAGGATATGTGTGAACATACCTGTAGAGACATTTGTGGACAATCAAGGCTGCTTTAAATTGTATAAGTGCAGAGACGGGCAGCCAGTGAAGGGATTTCCAGCTGCTAGAAAAGTGGTCTTTCCAAGAGTTACCTTTGATGATACATAAAGTGTTTTCTGAGTGATTTGCAATTTAGCCAGATTTTTCTTACAAGTGCCAAGTGGCAGGGCATTGCAGTAATCTAGGCGTGAAAGAATGGTGGCACGAGCAATGGTGACGGAGTTAGTCTCTGAAAGAAAGAGGTGAATATTCCTGAGCAGGTGGAGATGATGTAAGCAGGATCTGGAGATCTGACTAGCATTAGTGTCAGTTTTAAGAGTTGAGTTCAGATAGAGCTGTAGGGTCTTTCGTTTTTCCACAACAGGGATAGTACAGTCCAGTCGTGGATGGCAAAGAACTGATAGGTTTCAGGTTACATCTGGCATGAGTGGGACCAAAAATCAGGAGTTCGGTCTTATTGCCATTAAGGCACATCCAGTGATTGTTCATCCAAGACTCAGTCTGGGCGTAAGTGTGTTTAAGACGTGTAGAGTCTAGTTTATATGATCCTGACAGTTTGAGGACAAGCTGCATGTCATCAGAGTAGTTCGTAAAAAATACCTCATTTTTTCCAGTACTTCACAGAGAGGTCTCATGTACAGGTTAAAGAGAAGTGGGGATATACAAACCCCCTGAGGAACACGACAGGTAATGAGTGAAGGGGGAGGTGTCTTTCCCCCAACCTACTCTAGAAACTGATTGGGACAGGAATGACTGGAACTGGGTAATAGAGTCTTGACAGCATTGGCCTACATTTCTGAGGGTGGAAAAGAGGCATTTGTGATCTAAAAGATCAAAAGCAGCCGACAGGTCCAACAGGACCAGAAGACCTGCATTGTCCTTGTCAGTAATTTCAAACATGTGAGAGTGTAAATCAAAAAGGGCCATCTTAATACTGTGACAAGCTTTAAAACCTAACTCTCTTGAGTGTAGGAGGATTCCTGTTTTTTCGATTAATACTCGATATTCGGTGGTTGTAACGTTCTCCCAGATCTTTAACAAAAAGTTGCAATTTTTGATCGGCCTTAATTTGTCGGTATCGATAGGGTTGCCAAGTTTCTTCATCAAGGGAGTGACAGAGACCGCTTTGATGGATGTGGGTACCAGCTTCCATTTAAATGAGGAGTTGACAAAACAAACAAAAAAAGGAGCAAATAGCTCCTTGTTTGCGAGAATACATTTGGGTGGAAGTATGTTACTTGATCATGAGGAGGGCCGTATGTTGGCCAATATTTTAATCTTTTCGAGTGTAGTAACAGCAGGGAAGAGATGACTAGGGTGTTTCCTAGTAGCAGGCAAGGGCGTGGTGGAAGGGTTGAGAGATCTGTGATAAGTTTGTTCTTAAACGTTTCCTAGGCATTTGATACCGTGGCCTCGGAAGCCAATTGGCCCTTGTACAGTCTTGGTTAGAGGGGGTGAAGTCTGATTGTAATGCTTCTGGCTTATCCAGGGATTTTAGAATTTCTAATAATTTTTTGGGGTTGTTATTTGCCTTGGCTATCTGCTGGTTAAACAATTTGTTTTTAGCGTCAACAATAGCAGATTTGTACATGTTTTGCGAATTCTTGCCATTTGTTCGTATTTGTTTCAGACGCCTGCTTGAGCCAAACAGATTCAGCCCTCCTTTTCTCTTTTCTAAGAGAGTTGAGGTGTGCAGTAAACCATTTATGATGGCTCAAGTTGTCCCTGATAGTGTTGGTCCTCATAGGCGAAAGCCTGTTAATCAGACAACTAAGTTTAGACTCAACTATGTTGACTAGAGTTTCAAGGCGGGGTCATCATTCTCTGTGGAAGCCTTGATGTTGTCCATATAATCCTGTAGGCTGACGGAATGTACTTTGTTGTAGTAACAGCAGGAGACCTTTCTAGTATAATTCTTGGTTTTAGCTGGGGGGCCGTGAAATTGAATGTGGAAGACAATAATGAAATGGTCTGGCAAGCAGTAGTGTTAATTATCTGGGCTGTTAAATTTTTAATCACAATCCAGTCGAGAATGTTACCCTTCACTGAGGTCGGGTCACTGTTAATGACAGAGTAGTCAAGGTTGTTCAAACTGGCTATTAAAGCAACTGCCTCTTTGGCCTGGCTGTTGTTGAGCCACCGGTTGAAGTCACCTACAAGAAGAGTCGAACAGTTTGGGCCATTCAATTCACTGAGTAGTGTTGTGTCCCTTTTCTATTGTTATCAGACAATCACTTGTCATGGAGCCAAGTCTCCTTCCTATTGTTCTTGTTCTGGTGGGCTGCGCCCCACGTGTTATAATAGACGTGGGGTTACCGCCTGGCATTCAGTTTTGTGCTGAAATAAATGATATCAGATGCATCAGCACAGCTCTCTGTGATTTATTGAATAGACTTATTATTATGGTCGTATTGCATGCAGCATCTTTGTTATACAGGTCACAATACAACAAGTAGATGTAAGATTTCCTTGTTAAAATCTGGCATATCTATAGGCGGCTGATATATAACAGTAAGGTTAACACAATTGTGTCGAGTTGATGTCATTTTTAGGTGAAGGATTTCGCAATTCTGACACTGGCTAGGTGCTCTAAAGAATTCCAGATGTCTTCTGGCTATGAACGCCCCCCACCTTGACCCTGTAAATGGTTTTGACAGATAATAGAATAACCCTCTGGAACAGCCACAGATATCGTTGGGGCGCTCGTCTCGGTTAACAAGGTTTCAGTAAGGCAGAGTATATCCAGGTCAGACTCAAAGACATAATCTTGGATGTCCACTGTGTGCTTGTTTAGGGACCGGGTGTTCAGCAATGCACATTTCAGAGGCTTTACTGAGGGGGGTGTCCAAGGCCTTAAAGGGTTTGTTAGGGGAAAGAAGAAGAGACCCAGGAGATGGAGAGGCTTGGTGGGGCAAGATTTTGCTGATGGGGTGAGAGGCACCAGGAAGAGGCAATGTTAGAGGAGTGTTGTCAATGCTATCGCTGTTGCACACGTCAGAAGTAATAGAACTGTGGACATCATGGTGGACGGGTGCAGTTTTAGCAGTGGGGGAATTTGATATGATATGATAGGTTATTTATAACACGATTAATACCCAGAGGTTTCTAAGAGCGGACCCGGGGATCAAAAATGTGTTGCTCCATGTCGTCTTGCTTCCAAGGTGAGCACTTTGTTGCTGAAATTCTGTTTTAGGATTTCGTAGAGGCCAGGGTGGCCTGCAAAAGTAGCCATAGCAGTTCGAAGTTAAGGGTGTCAGCGGTATCCTGCTCGTTCACAGCTGTGTCAAGGGCATCAACTGCTGGGGTAAGTGAATTATTTGTGTGCTACACTGAGGGGCCAGGTCACAATGATTATGTTCCGGTAGCACGTTATGTTTGTCATATGGATAGTTATCTACTAATCTTAAGTGCCTAGATTTCTGGGCAGACAGGACTAAATTCAGGGGGTTAGAGAAACCCAGGATAGACCCCAATTATTCCAGAGCCATGAGACATAGCCTGGAAAAATAGCAGAATAGCAGAATGCTGTATGTTAATATTCTGCAAACTCAATCAGCATAAACTGGAACTTGGGTTCAAAATAGAGGCAGTGGGAATTTTTAGGATGCGTGAGTCCAGAAAGCATAACACCTAAATAGTAACCATCATTTCTGAGACATAAGTCTAAGATTCGAGATGTGCAGAGCTAAGCTCAATTTGCTGCTCCTGTTGCAGTAAATGGGAACCCATTAAGGAACAACTGGACGATAGACAAAAGGAAATGTTGCACAAGTGCAAATGTCAGCATCAATCTAATTTGTTTACGCACAGTAAAAATAAAACTGGAGAGAACATCGTTCAGTGAGATTAGGTTACATTTTTGATGCATTTTGAGAGACGCGATTGTATGATTGCTTTCCAAAAACAGTTACTCAAGTTATCAGTTAGGCATTTATTTTTGATAATCCTGACCACATTGGCCTTAAAAGCCTCCGTCTAAGTGATGATTTTTTTAATTGCTAAACAAATAATCACTGATCTTGAAAAGATGAAGCATTCGTTAGTCTAATGCCTTATTTGTTTTTCCCTATTTCTGAAGTTTTGACCCTTCTCTGGACATTTCTAACATCACACACACACACTTGCACACACACACACACGGACGCGTTATGCATGCCAACAAGCTAATTAGACTAATAAACGTGAGATCCGTTTCAACAGCGAAAATAAGGTAATTTCAGATGTCTAGCCTCATTTTGAACGTTTAGAAGGTGTTGAGAAGGAGACAAGTGTGGTTTTGGTACCATGCCTTCAACAACAGCACACCTGTTGAGAAAAGAACGCCGACACCAAAGTAAGTCGAAGCCCCCTTTAGGGAACTAAGTCTGAACAGGGCCGTACACTTTCTGTTACTCCCACGCCTGGGTTGCCATGTCAAGGCTTGCAGCTTTTCTGAAAGTTTGTACTCTCGAATGAACATCTTGCTTCAACCCTGCAGCAGATGTACAACATTACAATGCACTTAAATCAATCATTGTTCGAGCCCTGAGACAGATATGAAATGTTGAACCACAGAGTTAAAAATTGCTTTCTACAAAGTAACATGAGCATTCATCTGGGAAAAAATTAAATGCCAGTCAATTAAAAATGTTATAATAGTATGGGCGGTAGTGTCATCCTTTTTCGCACCAAGCATCTAACAGATATTAGAACATGTTTTCTATGCATCAGAGAATCACAACATGTGGAATTCATGATCTAATGCTTCAGTAATGCATGCCTTCCAGGCATCCCTTTTGTCCTTCTCGCTGTTTCCATCCCTTGTGTCCCTTTCGCTGTTTCCAGCTGCCTAGACAATCAGCCAGATTGAAATGCGGGCTCTAACAGTATGTAAAAGCCTGGATCCCAAGCGTCCCTTTGTGATGTATACACACTGTATAAGCCCTACTTAAGAAGACAGAGACATGCTCTGACATAGGAACCCCCCTCGTGAGGCTTCTATGTATTTCCACTTTAATAATCTCTAATAGTCCTTACCTGTGGGCCCTATTGGTGCCTTCCGCTCGGGTCCAGTAATTTCCGTTGCGGCCACTTATCACAAAATAGAACTCTCTGGCACAGGTTTTAATGCTTGAAAATTCACCAAAAGTGCTTATAAGAGCATGTCTATCAATGCCTAACAGCAGGGCCAGCCTTAGGGGTGGGCCGCCAGGGTGACCCCCCCGGGGTGCCAGCTCGGGGGAGCTTTTCAAGTACTACACCGAGCTGGCGTGCTGGGAGAAGGTGCCCTTTTGAAATTAAAAGCAATCCCGGGTGCATTTAATAACACTAGGGTGCTGCGGCATCCTATTGAGATAATTACCCCCCCCCCGACGAGGGAGCGGGCAGTGTTCATTAGAATAGGGCGCCGACGCATGCATCAGCGCCCTATTCCAGTGATTAACTCCCTGCTCTGGCACGGAAGTGGGGAGGTAATCATCTCAACAGGGTTCAGCAGTACCCTATTGTTGTTAGATGTGCCCGCTCCAGCATTTAATTTCAAAAGGACACCTTCTCTCACCACCAAATATAATAATTTGACACCTCCAAACACGCCCCCCAACCCATTTGACCCGGTGTGCAGGGGAGCGGTGAGGATGCGGGCACCACATTTTTCTTTTTCTGCCAAGAGCGCTGGCGGCACTAAGGCCGGCACTGCCTAACAGGCCGGCTAGAATAATTGCCTTTGAAGGATGCGTGTTATGTTATATTACAGGTTATGTTATATCTGGTGAGTTGAATAAATTCCCCATCTCAGTATGTGAGTGAGTGAGTAGTAGCTAAGGACTGTGTTGGTCTGGCCGCTACCTGAAATGCCTCCCACAGGGTTGAAGAGACCCTGCCAGAGATGCTTTCCCCTCAGGGAAGTTTTATCAAGACGTTCCCTGTAGAGAAACAGTAACATTAAACACAAACAAGGGAGACCATGCCCCAGCATGCTCTGAAAGTCATATACCTGGACCACAGAGAAATATTCAGCTATGAAGGTATGATGGATAGTTACGCAGGCATAACAATAAATCCCAGAAATTAGGTGGATCACAAACACGAAGCATGTTACCCTCATGAACATTTTGTAAACCCTATCGGAATGAGTAAAAGAGCTTGCAGCCATGAAAAGCAGACATATAAACATGGTATCTGCAAACAAAGTTTGGTGACATTGTTAAGATCTTTGTTCAGTTCCCTTGGGAACTGCCCAGGAATGCAACTCTGCTTTTGGGCATAACAGAATCTAACGGGGAGCACGGCGGGCACTAATTACCACGTGCAGAGGTAAACCCTGTAAGCTAATCGTAGGGATCAGTTTAGACTGTTTTGAATCTGACTAATGCAAAAAACCCAATAACAATAAGCTAATGAGTGCATTGAAACTTGAAAAGGACCCCAGTAAATTGCAAAACCAAACACATCCCCATTAGAGAGAGAATCAATCCTGGACTAGATTGCATAAGCACCCACCAACCCAGGACTACATGAAAAGCTGGAAAGTGCCAACAAGATGGGAAGACTGGGACAAAGCTGACATGCCGAACCAGAATGACTGGATCCGAGGGAACTCTGGCATATGGGAAACCATGACTAGCTTGCTAAGTCTAGTCCAGTCGAAAGTCTGGCAAGCCAAGGACAGAGAATGCAACAACAGGGTTACTGGTGGAAAGTGAAACCCACGACCATGTTCCCACAGAGTAAGACCTGAGAAGAACCACATCAGGGGAAATGATAAGAATATTGGCTTCCTGAAAAGGCCCCTGATGACCAGAGGAAGAACAACAAAGGTAATTGAAAAATCTGCAGTCTAGAAGAGACCTGAAGTGAATGCTAAGAAACCCAAACTCTGGGAGATACATAGAGTGAACGCTTAGGAAGCCAAAGTCTGTGAGGGATCTAAAGTGAATGCCGAGAAACACAAGGTCTTGGAGAGACCTGAAATGAAGATTAGGAAAGTAAATATCTTGGAGGGATATAAAGTGTATGTTGAGGAAACAATGGTCTTGGAGATACCAAAAAACAATTCTGAGAAGTGCGGAGAGACCTGAAGTGAATGCTGAGAAACGCAAGCTCTGGAAAAGACTTGAAGTGAATGCTTAAGAGCCCAAGTTCCAGAGAGACCTAAAAGTGAATTCTACAAGGCTGAGGTGAAGCCAAAGAGAAGGAACCTTGCAATCCAGAAACCTGGGAGAGGATTGGAGAGATGGTGCCAAAGCAGAGGGAGGGCTAAAGAGTCCAGACTGTGAGAAATCCCTGGAGGAACATTCCCAGCAGACCTTTCTGCACCTTTATTGTGCTAGATTACTAATGGACAATTTCGATTAGGATTTCTGACTTTTGTTGATCACTCCTTGAAACATCTTGTGTTACAGACTATGATAGGCAGCAGACTAAGAACTCATCAAAAACAGGGTTTTGTATGTTCTGTTGGCCACATATTTGGGCATTATCTTGGAGAGAATGGTGTCCCTGGAGGGATAAGGACTATTAAGATTAGGTTAACAACTTTATGATTCAGACATTGGTCAGTGGCGGTGTTTTACACCAGGATCAGCCTCCACTCTTTGTTGTCCCATCCCTGAAATGGTTTGCTCTATTAAAATCCTTATTTGCTGTAGACATGTTCCTAGGTCTTATTAGCGTTTGCTCCAACCCAGGACCCAGCAGAACACTAAATGAGACCATCTTTTGAAACCACATTTGTCTGGTGACACGTGTCGTTGGTCAGCCTTGCTACATGTGTTTTGTTATGCTATGTTGAAATGCATGCATCACAGAAGTTTCTTGCACTCTAGTGGCGAGGAGCTGGGAATGAACTGACAAAAACTCCAGTGATGATAATCGAGGACTAGGTTTTATTTCCGAATTAAGGGTAATAGTTGGTGAGTCCTTGATACTTACTAGGAGCTTTCTAGAGGAAGGGAGCCTGCATTGAGTTGTCCCTCGATGCAATTAAGAAAAATTAAAACACAGAAGAGATACCATCCCCAAGGTACATACATGGGGGGGCGGTGACCTCTCTAAAAGAGAAGAGTTCCATTGTGAAAACACCTTCTTTCCAACACACAAGGTGCCTTCAGTTATGCTCATTGGATGTTATGTTATTTTGATTTATAGCATGCATCACTACCACCCAACGGCAGACTCCAGGTGCTCCGAATAACCAAGAGCCAGTCATGAGAGACCAAGACCATCGAGATACAGTACCTGGCACCCTGCATCTATCACTTACATATTTGACATTTTTGTGTAGACGACATGCCAATTATGGCCTCATCACACAATTACAGAAAAGAAGAACAGTGAAGACTGGAGTCAGAGCTGGAGATTTACAGTCATAAACTGCGGGTTAGTAGACTGTATGATCTCTATCTCGTAGGCAAACATGCCAAGACAAACGCTATTGACATTTTCCAATGTAGATGATGGTATTGTATCATACAATATGCTTTATTTTAGATTTTGGATACATTATCCAGAAAAGCAATAGCAGTGAAAAAAGGCAGCACAAACAATGTGAAAACATAGAAACAAGATATGCAGAAAGGATCCACAGGAGCATGACTACCCACCTTGAACATGTATTTGTATTTTGTTTGTTTATAACGCGCAGCCAGGCCCAGGGGCATACGGGCGCAACAATTTAAAGTGGTTACAGTAAGTTACAGTTACATATAGTATGTAGGAATATACATACGTGTTGCAGTGGTATACAGGTTACAGTTATATACAGTAAGTAAAGGAGGATGCAGTTAAATAGAACAGTAAAATATTGACAGTAAATACAGTAAGTTAGACCTAAAGTCTGGAAGTTAATCTCTTGTTGTATCCAAATCCAGAAGCCAGCGCTTAGTGTTGCGCTTGAATAAGTGGAAAGAAGGTTCTGCTCTGAAGGGAGCAGGGAGTGTGTTCCATAGCTTTGATGCCTGTACACGGAAGCTAGCCCCTCCCGAGTTATGGAGTTTGAATCTTGGCATGGAAATTGTGTTTGCTTGAGCCACTCTAAGTGGTCTAGAGGCCGTGTGAGAAGTGAACTGGTTGGTGAGGTAGGCTGGGGCGAGATTGGTCCTGACTTTGTGTGTTAGAGCAAGAGTTTTGAGAGATATTCTGTGCTCTACAGGGAGCCAGTACAGGTTGCGTCTAGCCTCAGAGATATGGGACTTCTTAGGGATGTTGAGGGCATCTCTGATAGCATTGTTCTGGGTTACTTGTAACTTGTTAATCTTTTTGCGGCTAGTACCTAAATAGAGGGTGTTACAAAAATCAATTTTGGACAGAACTAGGGTTCTAGCAAGTGTGATGCAATTGGGTGTGGAGATGAACGGTCTGCAAGCAGTTATTAGTTTACAAGTATATGTGGATGATGCTGCTGCTGCACTGATTTGTTTGGAGAAGGATAGGATGGCATCGAGATAGATGCCAAGACCTTTAGTGTTGTTTGAGACAGTAATGGAGTTGCCATCTATGGTGAATGATTTGAAGGCAGTGTTTAGTTTATTCAGTTTAGCATGTGTACCTAGGATAAGCAGCTCAGTTTTTTCATCGTTTAGACAAAGACCATGTTGTGCCATCCATGCTTGTATTACTGAGTCGATTTCACTAAGGGTTTAACTGTCAGTTTCATAATCTCCAGAGATGGAGATGAGTATCTGGGTGTCGTCCGCATAGTTGGTATACGTGACACCCAGATAGTCAAGGATATCAAATAGGGGCTTTGTAAAGACATTATAGAGCGTAGGAGACACACAGGAACCTTGTGGCACACCACAAAGTACCGGGGAAGGTTCGGCAGAGTCAGTAGGAGAGAAAACCCTCATAGTTCTGTTCGCCAGGAAGGAGCTGATCCAGGATGTGGCTGAGTCGGAGAAGTGTGCTGCAGATTTCAGATGGTGGCATAGTGTTTGGTGGTTGACCAAATCAAAAGCAGCTGATAAGTCAAGCAGTAAGAGGAGTGCTACTTTACCATTGTCTTTTAATGCTTGAATTTGAGTGGTGAGATCTATCAAGGCAGTTTCCGTGCAGTGTCATGGTCGGAAACCGGATTGCCTTAGTCCCAGTAGATTGTTAGATTCTAGATACGCCTGAATTTGCAGGTAGGCTGCTCTATCTAGAATTTTTAGTAAAAAGGGAACCGTTGTTATCGGCCTGTAATTAGACGGGTTGGCTGGGTCAAGAGTCGTTTTTTTGATTAGCGGAATTACCCATGCATCTTTTAAGTTGTCAGGCACTACTCGAGTTTTGAAGGAAGCATTGATCAAGTTAGTAATAAACGGGGCGAGGTCGTGTGCTGCTGCATTGATGATCGGAGCGGGGCAGGCGTCACTTTGGCAGTTGGAAGGTTTGAGTTTCCTAATTATGTTTTCCACCTCCCAGGTTGACAGAGGTGAGAAGGTAAAGGGTTTACACATAGGCTCAGAGGTAGAGGTCTTATTATTAGGATGTGGCTTGTAATCAGGGTCAGAGAATAGCGTTGATTTTAGATAGTAGCAGAGCTATTTTATCTAATAATGCCTTCTGGATGTTAGTGCACCATGATGCATCTGTGATACATTTATCGACAGGGGCGATAGGAGATTCCAGTTCTTTTAGGTTTTTAAAGAATTCTTTTCTATTAGATTCCGCTTGGATGATCCTTTTGTTGTAAGTGTCTTTTTTGGCCAGTATAATGGCCTCGTTGTAGTTGGAAGATGCTAAGGTTAGCTCATTCTTATTAGTAGCTGAGGGGCACTTTTTCCAATGTGCTTCTGCGGTTCTCTTAGTTTTACGTAGTTCTCTTAGATATGGCGTAAACCACGAGTTCAGATGGCGTTGTGGTTTAGATTTTCACAATTTTAGAGGGGCGATGGTATTCAAAGCTTTAAGTATTTCCTGAATGTAAGTGTCCACTAGGACATTTAACATCAACAAACCATACAAAAAAGAATAATAGGGGTAAAAATACAATAATAAAACAAAGACCAAAACAGCACTGCCCACCAATAAACAGTATTTAAAATTCATCAGAGTATGAGCAAATCCTTTAGATGAATGTTTTGCTCAACTACCAAGCTCTTTAAATAAAAAAGAATTACACCCGACAATCCGTCATTAGATTTGGCACCTCTGCCCAATGCTAGGGCATTAGTAACTGTGGAGATTCCTCGAGCAATAATTAGTGGGTTGAGCCAAAGTGTTCTACATCTAGCATGGTGGAGACAGAAGAGGAAAAAAGCGTGACTTCCTCAACAAAACAAAGACAAAAAGGGCACAATTTTCTCCTAATTGTTGCCATATTTCATTTTCAGGCGAATGATACAATGCCTAAAATGAAGATAATGTAGATTCTGGTAGGAAATAAAGGCAGTGTCCCTTTCGAGATAGTCAAGTGAAAAAACAGATGCTACATTAGCTGGCTGATCAATTGCAAATATTTGTCTAGTGAGAACCTGCTTTAAAAATGCTAGTTCTTCATCAGTGCTTAAAACAGGGCTGTAGTTCTCTTTTGTTTGTTTCTAAATAATACGTGCAAAAATGCTGGATATCCTCAAAACAGGGGACTGCAAAGCTGAAATCTTTTTTAATGTGGACGACTCCAGAGTCAATGCCAAAAAGAATACTTGGCAAAAACAGCTTGCGGCAGTTAAAAAAGTGTTGCTTTTTGAAACCATTTAGTGATACATGAATCAACGCTAGGCAGGGACGTCATTTCACCAAAATGCCATGGGTAGCAGAAGTGAAATCAGACGTCCGTTGACCTCTGATGACATCACAGGAAGTGATGTCATTTGACCCTACCCTAAAGTGACATCACGGAAAGTGATGGAATACATTTCAGACCTTGACAAATCAGAAGTGGCATCACATAGTATTGTTCCTTAGTACACTATGAAAAATTTGGTTACAATATCAATGCAACGTGAAATACATTCCATACAAAAATGGATCACCATACATATCGTTAATATCAATGTGTATAGGCCCATATTACCAAATTACTGTGAATGCAAGCAGGCGTCCACGGACAAATGATAATGATGTAGCACTTACGCTTAAGTGCTTCATATAGAACAAATATACATACAATATCACCAAACCTGTGTTGGTACTCTTATCAACCTCACAAGGATGAAAGGCTAAGTAGGCGTTGCCAGGATTTTGCAGATCACACATCGCAGCAAAGAGCAATCAACCCATTGAGCTATCTTACCAGCCATAGCTATCTTACCGGCTATAGTAAAATTAGCAATTACATGTCTGAATGTTCTCAAAGTCAGAAAGCAAATTACACTCTGCAGTGGATATCTTTAAACTGGTAACTGACATTTAACAGCAGGCAAGTTCCTCTGCAGGTCTGGTGCAAAGTTGCCACATGTCAAGCCTGTGTGGATCTTCTTTTCAGGCTTCAGAGGTTGGCAAAATACATATCATTGTGAGGGTTCATAAATGTATATTAAAGAATTTAGAGAAGCAAAGGGAAAGCAGCACACTCACATGTCATCCCGTACTCTGGGCACTCATACCTCATACATGCAAACAAACATCCTGAGGGAGATAGGAAAGATAGTCACATTACAACAAAGTATTAATTGTGGCACAATGAAATCAAGGACCACTGTATGTCCTATGGTCAAATATTTCTGCACTGTGCACATGCTTTTAGGCATAAGGATTTTGTCAATTGATCGAGGACACTGAGATGGAATGTCTTGTGATGATCGTAACAGACAATGGCAGAAAAAATACATGTTATAACAGAAACTTGGGGGAAACAAAACATATAGTCCGAAATGGATGCTTATTGTACTCTAGATGCTTTTTGGACTTTTTGCCTGCATTGTGAATTTGAGGTGTTTAATAACAGGCTAAATCATTTACCCCCCTCCCCCGAAGTGTGCCTGATATAAACCTTTAATGAGTCTAGCAATTATTGTAGAGAATTCCAGAAAGACAAATTATTTGTTAGTCCTATTTTTTCTTGTAGAGCCCCCTGTTTTGTAAGAGACCTGAACTAGAAAGCCAGCTATTCCAGAAACAAAGACCCACATAGTGCTGGCCACAGACCAAGAGCTTCCATTTAGAGAACAAAAATGTGCATATTTGTTTTAGGCGTTGCAAGGGAGATCACAGGGGTAGGCAGGGAGACTGCAAGGGTCGCAGGTGTGAATCCTAGCTGCCCCCAAATGACGTCCATGTCATTAGGCCAACACATTTTAAAGAATTACATTCGGAGTAAATCTTCATTTATACTAAGGTAATCACATGAAAAACAACCCCAGGCGCAAATGCCACATTTGCTTTGTAAGGAAGCCTGGAACACAGTTTACCCAATAGGTAGACAAAATATTTCAAACAAAGGCAAAACGCATGCTAACAAGCAGGCATATGCCTGGGAAAGAGATAGAGGAGTGCCTAGTTTAGATCATTTTGGAAGTACTTTTTTTAAAGAACTTCCCGCCTCCTGCTCAACCTTCACACTAACCTTTCAATGTATCTTTCAGTTCATCATGGAAAGAGCATGGAGAAATCCTCTTCTGAGATATGAAGCAAAGTGAATGATGTCTAATACCAATGATTGTCTACAGAAGGCTTGGAGCTATCAGGTACTGGTGAGAAAGACATCTGAAACCAGTAACAATCTGAAAATGTTAGACTGGAAGCCTGGGCAGGAAGACATTGTGCTAGAAAAGAGCAAACTAATCTATCAAAATATGCATGATATAGGGCACTAGGAGACAATGTCTCACAGCGAGAGGAGGACACCATGAAATAAACGTGGCGAGACCATCACCATCAGAATTGAAAGGAGATATGTAGAATTGTGTTTAAACCACATTCTTTTCTTGCCGCATTGGCAGTTTCATAAGAACAGAGAATGCTCACAGCGACCAAAGTGAACTCTGTTCCACCGAGGCATGTTCTCCTGAGAAGAAAGTTGCCTGATTATGCAAATGCTCACCTATCTAGGAAGAACATTATCAACACTTTATGCTACCATGACTCAAATGCCAGCCCCATGAAAGGAATAAAAACCTGCCCCACCTAAGAACGCATTCCATATATGACTTAAGGAGGTCGATGATTGTTCGGCTTTTGGACAATCATCCACCAATGACAAGGCTTTCTGTTGCAGTCTTGAAAAGTAATGGCATGGCTTGGATAAGAGATTTAGCATTTTACAAAAAGGGAGACTGATCAAACTTCTCAACTGTCCAAAGGAACAGAGGTTAGATGGAAAGGATGAGAGTCGAGCCTCAAGTAACTGGACTTTTGTCGAACTTCCCATTGAAATCCTTCATTGGATTTGCACCACAGAAACTTCCAGACATAAGAGGATAATATGCAAGTTTAATCAAAAGACATCTGCCTTGCATGCACGCTCCTGTATCTGTTAACTAATTCCCTCCACTGTATAGTGTATTTGCTTTCATAGATTGGGAAACGCCAAAGCATGTTCTTGTTGTCATAACTAAATTATAAGAATCATATAGCTTAAGTCTGCACCTTTTTTTGAATTCTTTCAGCAATTTTACTGCTCAGTTATTTGAGAGGAAAAAGAAAAAGCAAATATGAAAATCAATGCATGGGAATACATTCTCTGCACTATTCTGCAATTGTTAACAACAAAACTTGAGAAGAATGTGTTTTTACACTTTCCCCATACTGCATTTTAGTAAGGGTGCTGCACTTCCGACGTATCTCACAGCTAGCCTCGTGCTTGGGTGGAGGACTTGCACCTTAGACTGCCTTTAGCCTCCACATATCTTCTTTCCAAATTGACCTAGCGTAAATGTTGGTGGACATATTGCACTGTAAACACAATGGCACTTTGGGAAAGGTGGCATTTACACTTTACATACTTCAGTGTATCTCTACTAGCAACTTGGCTGTAGCTCATCTATTTTATTAATATTTTTTATTTGTTGATGGACTTTTTTATTATGTATGTTTTAAATCTTGGTGTTATCTCAATGTTAAATTCTCCCTCTTGTGGGATATATTTACCCACTCAGGACTACTTCCCCACATCACCAAGCTGCATTTCAGTAGAAACAGCAAAATGGCTGTGGTTTGCTCCTGTGAGCACCGTTGCCTCACAACAAAACTGTGTTCTGCTGTAACAAAAGGAGGGCTGCACTGTTTTGCCAGGCGCGATTGGGCAAGATGGAACAGGAAGAACCCAGAGAAAAGCTACTAGGGTGTGTTCTTGTTTGTATTAAAGAAATGGAGTGAAAAAGCACCGCTATTTTGCTGCAAGCCCAAAATTCCATTGAAAAAGGGAATATTTCACCTTTAAAATGATGCCGCTGTGATGCTATTTGTCCCTGTTCTTCATCACAATACCTCCATCAAAAAGACCCTGTCATGCCCAGTCATATCCACATTGTGCTCCATCAGAAAAGAGCCTTATTCCTGAATGACAGGCTGTGCCAGCCATACCTGAGAAAATCAACAAAAGCTTTACTTCAGCTACACAGAAAACACTTAAATGTTGCTACAAAATGTAAAAAATCAGAGTTTAAAAAGAAAATCATATCTTTCTGTGCACATGTCAATTTCAGGAGACCTTTGCCTTGTACAGACTGTTGTGTAAAATGAGCTGGCCACAGATACTGAACAATATTGGGAAGTAGATGGAAGGGAAATCCCAGCAACATTTACCATGTGTCAAAATGGGCTTGTGCAAACCAGAAAAGAAATGTCTGTTTTAAAAAGTACCATGTTGAACAAAAACTTGTCTATGCCTAGCAATGTAAAGGGGTTTGTTGCTGGGGAAACATATAGGGGATGCTTTATCCAACAGGTTTGTTTTGATCCAGGACAAAAAAAAAAAAAGAATTAAAATGAATTGGCTGAATTTTGCAAGCTCCCAAAACAGGTTATTCCAGTTGGACAGAGCTAAGGCTTCCCCCAAATGGAGCCACTATAAACTTCCAGGACACGAAAGTGATAATTGCTTTGTTGGAAAACTTTGACTAACCAGGACAAAGAAACTTCACATACTAATCAGACTTGGGTCTGGGCTGAGCCATCTTACAATGGAACTTCTAGGACACAGATGTGCGAAGTGAAAAATCACACTTCCTCGTGACTTTTACCAGAAGCTTCAAAGGAAATCTATGTGAAAACCCTGGACTTAGGGGGATGGCCTGGAAGCTGTGCCCATATATGGGGAACAATACTGAACATTTGTTTTCAAAGACTATGTTATAAACAAAGCTTGTAAGACTTTTATCTTTGCAGCAGGACTTTGCAAAAATGTGAAAAATTAACTGTTTAAATGTGATTTTATGGGATTTAATTTAAGACGTCATAGACTTCACTGACACATGGGGAATACATTTGGCAATGAATTGGGAATTATAAGGAAAGTATCATGATGCCATTGCAAATTTTAATTCTTATAGGCCTAATAATAATCTATAAACATGTGTAAAGTTATAGAATTTTAAGTAATATAATTTTCACTGAAACGCGTGAAAAACTGATACAAGGTGAAACAAGGTCCCACAACCGTGAGGATTGGACTGCTATGCTCTACATATAATATGTAATCTGCCCATGTGATTTGTTAAAGTGCCATAAATGTGTAAATTAGGTTTAACTGACTTTTTGCAAAAAGGACTGGGGGATGGCTTTTTACCTCATAAAATGCAACCTCAGAAACTGGGACTCCTCCTCGAGGAGGCAACCAATATTGATTGTCCTATCCACTTCTTGGAGGTAGGTCTAGCTCAGTTCTGCCCACCAATAATTCTGTGATGTAACCATGCCCTATAAATAAGAGTGGTTGACAGAGCCACAGACACTGTCTCCTGAATTCCTGCGCTGCGTTCCTGATCTGCTACATTCATCTTCCTGATTCTAGATTTCACTGCAAAGCCAAAGCATAGCTGATTTTCTCCCAGCGAGGCCATTGATCCACTGAGACCAGACCGGCTACTTGCCATACCTGCATGCCTGCTGACCCTTAGCATCCGGTGACCAGACCTTGCCCAGCCGTCTTTTGCCAGGAGAGTCCACTATCCGGCGACCAGAATCTGTTGTGACCAGAACCTGTTGACTGTCCAAAATTCCTAAACTTAAGCATGGCCTGTGAGTATAAATCCACACCCCTTAGAAACACATAGCCTTCCTTATCTTGACCCTTTTGTTTCTATCCCACTCTCTAAGCGATCCTATCTTATCCTGGAAACTTGTTAAAATTGTTGAATTCTCTGTGCATCCTGTCCTTAATTTCTAAGTGCTAGTGCCATCTCTTTATTAATTTTGTCTTGTGTAAATCCTAAGCCATTAGTCATATTTTGAGTAGTCAGACTAGTTTCCGCATACGGTTGAGCGCTGGGGTGATAAGGTTGAAGCTGCAGTCCAAATCAGAGTATTTCACCCATTTTTCATAGAAACTGTTTATGTCATTTTAAACGGGAATTGAAAATAAATGCAATTTTCCAACGTGTAATTTCCCCTTGTTTTCGAATTGTATGCTTCTTGGTGATCCTTTCTTTGTGATAATTAGTGGTTATACATTCATGCTAGTGTAAGAAATCAGATTTGCCTCAAAGAGGTAACTGCACATTAATTATTTATTTGTCAATTCCATGCTATTGCAAGGGGCTTTGATTTTGTGAGGGAAGGTCAGATTTTGAATCGGTTTCTTGCCTCTTATTCTGGACTACCTGCTGCCTCTTTCTATCCACTCAGAATTTTGTGGGTTGAGGGAACATTGCAGGGAGAAACCTTACCTTGGGTGCTATCTATCCTAATTCAAAAAGTGCTCCTTCATGAATGGTCTTTGTATGTGTGCTACTAGAAGGTTAATCAAGTGCATAGCTTCTATTTCCATTGCCATTATCAACCCATTGGTGATTGCTGGCTCATATTAAAATGAGAGTGATTTTTGTGAACTTTAAAAATAAATAAATATTGGATTGTCACCAACTGGCCTGGTTCATGGTCCATTTTGACCCAGGGTATTTGTAAAAGGGGGTGTGAGACGGGTCGGGTACCGGCTCAACTTGAATTCAATTAAATTAAAGAAAAAGCATTCCTATTGAGCACCACCTCTCAGGTCAAGACCAACTGTCATGGTCCAGTGTGCGACACCCGATTGGAATCCTTAACAGATTGGGGGCTCGAGTCGGGGATTGAGTTTGTTTTTCCACCCCTGACAGCCTAACACAGCAGACTAACCTGCAAGGTTGTGATACTTTGTGCAGTTGGAATACTGGGTTACACTGTAGAAGCGCCGCCCCAAAACAAAAATCCTAAGTACCAGACCTGTGTATAAAATTAAGTTAAATCAACCCCATAAATAGACAAAAAGCAATAGAATACAGATTAACCTTGCATAAATAAATTAATAAAGGAGGAACACTTTCCAAAATGTCCACTGTAGAGATCAACATAGCTCGTGAGCACCTTCTGCACAAGTTATTTGTCAGGGAGGAATGGCCAGAACAAGATGAAAAAGTCTGGCTAGAAGAAATAACGCAACAGGTCACCGCCATACACATGGATATATGGCAGGACGGTGGCTTATTACACCAAGCATTGAGTGAGTTATATATGACTCTGAAAATTAAAGAGGAGCAGAGTAAAATTGTTAGAATTGCAGCTTATATGTATCTTCATATGGGAGTAATGCGGGAAAAGCATGATGAACATACGCTTGTGCAAAATCAATCCGAATTTTTAGCTCAAATCCAGACTGAACTGGCATTAGTGGAACAAAAATTGAAAAAGAGCCAAGAGTTTGAGGCAGAATATGGAGATTACATTAAAAAGCTCAAAGAGAACTTGATTCTCCAAAAGCAGAATAATGCAGATCAAGAGACCCAATTAGAGGCATTGAAAGAGGAGTGTAGGGAAAAGATTGACTCTCTCCAAGAGAGTCACCAGAAGTTAAATCAACAAATGAAATATATGAGGGTCGCGCAGAGCAGATAGTTCTTCTACAAGATCAGATAAAGAAATTGGAATAGGCAAATCGTAAATTAGTTATGAGAGCCCTCCATTCTCAATCAGAATTTGATGAGGAGTACCAGAAATTAGGCACCATAACACAACCAAGAGATGACCTGGCTGAACAAAGGGGCGCCCTGTATCAGGAGAAAGAGGCCCTATACCAGGAAATGTGCAGTTTAAAAATCAATCTCGAGAAAAGGGAGTCGGACCTTCAGGTACTGACTGGTATAAAAGAAGAATGTGATAAAATAATGGGACATAGGAAACAAATGGAACTCGAGTTAGAGCAGGCCTTAGAGACTCTAAATGGGCAGAAAAAGGATGCTCACCTCCTAGAAATTGTCTCATTGTTCCCAAACTATACAGGAAGCTCAGAGAGACAATGAGGCCCTCTGTGAGGGGTGCCGCCAGCAGGTCATAGCTCAAGAGCGAGTCAGAGGCCAGTAAATCTGTGAAAGCTGAGCAAAAGGCTCACATCTTTGCTTATTATCAAGAAGTAGGGGCCGAGAAGGAGAAACTAGCTCAGTTGGAGAAAGAGGGTGCTAGATTTAATCCAAACTGGAGGGACCCTGAACAGGTAGAGAGGGACAGGGTAACCCCTGATCATAGTATGATGATCTCTATACTAAGGGACTGAAACCCATGTAATACTGTGAACACTGCCGACTTCATGTCTACCGGTTCATATGAGCCAGAAACCATGAGGCCGGCAGAATTCAATAGGTTTAGTATGATGGATGTGACAGGTCAGCACCCACCAGAAATTGATGGATGGGCATCCCTGTGTAGATATCCAAACATTAAGGCTGATGTCTCTGACAAAGAAGTCTCCTATGAGGGACGAGTCAGGGAATTAGATTCACAGAAATACTACCTTCCAAGGGACCAATTGGTTCAATTTGATGAAAAACCGAATGACATGAGGTCCAAAAAGAGCAATTTAAAGACCTCCACCCAATTAGGGCAGTGGGGGGTGTACTCTGCCAAACCTGGAAGCAGGGAGGAGTCAGAAGACTACTCTCCTGCGCGCCACAGCAGTGAAGAAACTAGGCCCCACCATTCTGTGAGCCTCTCTCAAGCTCACAGAAGCAGGGAGCGCCTAGAAGATCAGGAGGGGTCCTCCAACAGTAGCGCCTCTGAGTCTGAGGGCGAGTGGACTCGGGTGACAAGGCCAAAGAAGGCAAATAAACTAAAGAAAGTTATGGCAAAAGACCCCATTAGCAGATTGAGGCCATTAGGAGTTTCATAACCCCATACCACAAAAACGCCAAATATTCTGTTTGGGAACATTTGAACTCTACGAGCAAATGATGGACACTTTTCACCTTAAAGACAAACAGATCTGCATAGAGTATGTTAAATGGATGCTCTCTCCAGAGTATTCCACCTTTTTTGCTGGACTGGAGGACCAGAACCATTCAAGATTGTCCACCTACAGGGCGGCCACCTTGAAACACTTTTCTTCCCACAGGAACCCCCAAGAGGCCCGCAAAGCAGCCTGCAATTTGCAGTGCGGGTAAGATCAGGCCCCACTAGAATTTGTGCAGGAGCTAAAATGCGCCATCGCACAAACCACTAGGAAGGTGCGCATGGATAGCAGGGAGTTCATAACTACCTTCTTTCATGTGCTCACAAAGTATATTATGACCCAGCTCGTGAGGGATTTCCACAATAATAGATCTCTGGACTGGGTCATAGAGCAGGCGACCCGCATTTATGAAGTCCAAAAACCTGCAGAAAACAAAAATCAGACCAAAAACCCCAAGCCAGCCAACACCCCTGCTGCTGCTAAGGTAGCGAAGGTGAAGGTTGCCCCCGTTTTAGACCTAGAAATGGGGAAGCCTAAAAATACACCAACACCAAATCAGCAAAACCAGAGGCCAAGAAGGACTTCAGGCCAATCACAAACAGGTGGCAGTCAGGGATGTAATCCCACTAATGGGACCCCTAATTCTACTGAGTATATCAGTCCCAGGTACAAGGGCAACCAGCCGATCTTGGGATATGCATGGACTCCTCCCACCCAAGGTAAGTAGTTGCCCCAGAAACTTCCATCCTAACATCCCGCAGGAGGGCAGTAATCCCCCCAAATCCAGGGGTTAACTTTCCATAGTCCCCTCAAAACCATAACCTGCAGGGCAACCCTTTTTTCTTGCCCCAGTTTCAGGAGCCCAGACAACCCAATCCGGGAGAGGGGAGGCCAAGGGGAGAGGGCTACCAAAATCCACAATCTCCAGTGTACTACGGGAGATGGGATAGTTACACTTCCCGCGAACAACCCAGGTATGAGCAAAGACCCCCATACCAGCCAGAACAGGTGTCCCAAACGGAGTGCCAGGTCCAGAACCTTACCCAGGATCTGGGTTGCATGTTGAGGGTGGGCAGTAGGGACCCCAGCCAGCCCATAGGACTGGGGGTTTCCCAAACAGCACTTTAAGATGATGAGCAGCAGCATCCTTGAGATGAATGGGGATGCAGATTTATACTCTCGCATCAAATCAATAATGACAACTCGATTGTTTGGCAAAGGGAGTCCGTTTAATGACAAGTACAAAAAACGGGGAGTTCATGGATATCAGCAGTCGTGCGATCTTCCTTCTCGCTTCAACTCCAATTAATTTCAGAAAACCATAGTATTTAAAACAAAAACTCGTCATCACTGACGTGTAACTCTTAAACCTTTAGCATGCACTCTATTGGTTCTAGGAATGTAACTTTAATATAGGCACTATATCTGTACATGGTAACAGGGAGTGGTGATTGGATGAACACTGTCAGGTGGGGCATCTGAGCCCTTCCTTCAAAATGACTACTGTAAATGTCACTAAAAGTATGACGTCTCATTGGTTGTACTAACTATAGAACCCTAGATTACTTGGTCCACTATGATTGGGTTGGCATCGACCCCACTCATTCTTTTCCACTTGCTTAGCATTGTGCAGAATAGCCGGCCAGTTACAGGGTGTTTCATCTGCAACCCCAGCTTCCCTCTAATTATTGCTACAATCACTCATCACCTCACTGATCATGTGTCAATTATTTCAAGCGTAGGTGTGAAAGTTTCATCCCTTCTTGCTACTCTGGTCACATGATTTCGACACAGTGAAATCATCTTATTCTTCATGCAATTTGTGTACTTGATTTAATTCTGCCAGCCATCTGTGGCTTTATCTTGACCTTTCTGAACAGGATACTCTGTTCTTCTTTTCATAAATTGTATCCACTGTGGGTCTATTTCAGCCGATACGACCTTGACTTCTTGGCACGATTTGCCTTCGTCTGCATTTCTCTCCGTCTTTAATTCTCGATTTGTTTGCAGTGAAGTTATTCTCTTCAGACCTTTAGTAACCTTTTGTTTTTTCTGCTCTTGTGCATAGTGCAAGTATACTTATATAAAGTGCTCCTTTTGAGGTAGATATGTATAGGTGGCGCTTGCCGCAATCTATTTTACTGCTAAGCATAATTAAGCCTCACGATTTCTTGCTTCTTGCAGTTCCTTGCATATGTACACGTTTAAACTAACTGAATATCTCCATCACGCATATGGCATAATTTCTGACATCTTGACATCAATTATTTCACTTTAGGCTCATGATGTCACTTATCCATGGTGTTTCGTCCCTTATCATCAGTCACAGTTCGTCATATCTTCTATATGTGAGTCAGCCTGGGTTTTTGAGATGTCACCATTCGTCTTCCTTTAGTATCTTTTTAGCCTCTTCAGATATTACATTTTGACAATCGCCATTCTGTCTCATGTGTCGATATGGTTTTCTCAATGGGTACCTTACTGTCCAGTTTTTCTTGCATGCTGGTACTTCAACAGGTGCTGTTCTTCTGATAGGTACTGGACAGAGCCCAACTGCGGCTCTCTGCTGGTTTATTTGTTCATCATACGTCACATAAATATGTGAACATAAAGGTGTGAACATTCCTGGTACTTTGAAATGGGCTGTTGGAGTGTGAATCGAACTTGGCACCTCCTTTACACTCCCCCCTCCCGGTGATTCATTGTCCACTTACACTTCTTCCTTTTGATCCACATTTACTGCATCCTCTGGATCCACCTTTACTTCATTCTCTGGATCCACACATAGAGGTTTGAAGAAATATATCTTTGGGGTCCATATATGTATGACTCCCTTCAAGCTTCCTGCTGTTCTCACACGTTCATCTTTGTTCCACGTCATTAGTTGACATTGTCCACTTGGAATACAATAGATCCATTTCCCCACATAATTTCTATGTTTCCTTGGATATCAAAACTTTGTTCCTTCTGGTGCATAAATTTGGGCGTTCACAAAGTCCCTTATTTCTTCATCAGTTAGGTCGTTGGGCTTTCAGTCTGACTCGACATCAATCATGATTTTCATCCCTATGGCATTTTTCACAGTTGTCTGGCACTGAGAGATTATTATCTTGATAACACAGAATCCGTGCAATATCAATACTAGCAGGGCTCTTAGGAATTTGAATGCATCTGCCATCCACTGTGGAACCCATGAAAATAGTGATCCAAACCAACTGTCGTCATCCACTTCGTCAGTTTTATCAATCATTTAATTCTGTAGTTTTGTCAGCTTACCTATGGCTTCTGTTAAAGTTCCATTTTCGTCATCATGAGATGGTATAAAAGTGCAACATGATTCTCTGATTTTTGCACAAACACCTCCATCCATAGCTGTGATCATGTCAATGACATATCTGTTCTGGAGAGTCATTAGTCAAATCGCCCTTAACTCTTCCTTGATTGCATTGAATCATTTTATTGTTGTGTTGATGGTCTGCAGTAACTCCCATCTGGTTATCTGCAACCATTTAGTATTTGCTCCAACCTAAACTCTTGACAACAGAATTGTCGTGAACACTGATGAGGTGAGCCGGTGTTCTTATGGGATTGCATGAAAAGCTTCTTCTGATTTGGCATAAACATAATTTTCTCTCTTCATTCAGCTCATCAGTTCCACAGATCCCTTTTTCCTCAGGTGAGCATCTGCTTTCGGGAAACTGTCAATATTCAGGTCACTTTTTGGAATCACTAATGCTGGAACATGGACATTCACTAGTGTCCATATACCTCCCCAGTTCTTTGGCAGTCTGATATATGCTTTGGATCCACATGCCCAATAATGATCCATGATCACTGCAGAACCATGTACCATCCCTGGAGCATCAAAAATTCATCCACAGTTCTGATTCACTCCCATTTTTCTTGTGCCATTATTCCTGAATCAGAATTTTGGACTCTCCAATGGCACTATCTGCAAGGGTCCTCCTCTGTCTTCGACCCATGTCAATAGTTTTGCAAGTCTTGGCCATAATGGCTTGCATCCATTTTGTACTACGTCAATGATACCTTGGTAACAACGTATGACCATCCATGCTCTGCAAATCACTACTCCTTTTTCCCATCCGTGTGGTGAAAGCACTTTTCCCCATATTTGCATTTGGCCTCTGTTTTTCCAACTCCAAGCTTCTTCTGGAGTTTTTCCTTGAACGTTCATTTTTTGATTTGTCTCTCTTCTGATCACTGCTCCTTTAACTTTGGGTTCTCATATCTCATCACAATGTTCTTTGTTTTTTCATTGTTCCTTGTCTTTATGTCCTGGACATAATCGTGTTCATTTGGATCCGTTGCTTCAGTTACCCATTTCAGTGAAGCATCACTTCCCATGAGCTGGCCTCTGGTCTTGCACATTGTTACATGTGATAGACCGTGCGCCATCTTCACGTCTATTTCGGCAGCTACAAATATCTTTCACTTCCCCATGCTGTAAGGTACGAGTGCACAAACAAAGCATCCTTCCTCGGATCTTCCTCTTCCAACTACTTTCATATGTTGGTACCAGATGTTATTTCCCAAGTGTGTTGTGCTGTCCAGGTAGCCGTTTAGCTCGTTATTGTCTTCTTGTGTGCTTCTTCTGATCCTGAAGGTTCTCATGTAGTTTGCTATCAATACATCCTTGATAGCATCCATGTAGCTTCTTCTCACTGGAGGATTCTCAGGTACCTCCATCCAACGTCCAGGCATTTTCATCTGTACCATTTGAGTAGGAGAAAGTCTGGTAATTCTTTCCTTGTCCTCTTGTCTTTTCTGGCTCTGGCTATAAACGACCATATTGATTCTGCTATCATGTATGCATGTGATAGTTTTGCTGGGCTTGCACTTGCCCCTTTCAGTGCTGGCTCAGGGGTGCTCATCAATGCTCTCTCTGTTGGTTTATTCTCCAACTCCTTTTGTCTCTTTAAAAGTTCAGCTTTTTCTATTTGTCCTTTGACTTCACTTATGGTAGAACTTCTCATCGTTAGGTGTCCAACCTTCTCGCATTCTTTGGATTGTAGTTCTGCAGTTATTGACACTAGGCCTGGTGAATGTGCACTCATCATTTGCGTGTGTGTGTGTGTGTGTGTCTTTCATGAATTTTTTCTCATGCTTACTCTGCCGACTCGGTCTCCAGCTTTTCAACTTGCTTGTTACCAAATGTGTGTGTGTGTTATTGCTAATCACATCCATTTCAAGTTCACTCACTCCTCTGTCAGACCTTCTAGGGACTGGAATGACTATGTAAGGTCTGGGTGCCTTCGTGCGTTTCATGTGTACATCATTAGGTGGGTGCACTGGAAGTGGAACACTTTGTGCACCACTAAAAAAATGCAGTTCGAATCGTCAGTGACAGTAAAACAATGATGAATACAATGCAACTAAGTGTTGTAGGTTAACCTATAGAGGATTCATGTACCTACATGATTCCTCTATAGGTTAACCTACAACACTTAGTTCCGGGACAATGTGTGCGTCTCTCCTCCTCAGGGATGACAACATTACTACTTTGGTTGCCCATCTCTATCATTTAAGGAAAGAAAATGAACTATTTAATACATTCTGGGTAATATTATCTCTGGATTCTGCAGTCTCTGGTCGTAGGTTACAGGTATTGGAACGATTGTCCTTCTTTGCCTGAATAATAGATTGTATCTTGTCTCTGGAAACAGTTCTCTTTTCTGTATACGAAAATGTCAAAATAAGGTAATGAGTTCAGCAAGTCTCTAGTTTGCGTGTTCAAAATAAACAAGCTCCCAGTCAATGTACCTTATCTGTTTTACTCCAGAAGACATGTCGTGTCCTTGTCAGCATAAACAAGAGTGAAGTTCTCTGGCAACCCTTTCTCGATCTGTCCCTCGGCGGAAAGTTTAAAATCTTCTCAGTTAACTCTGCTGATGGTTAGAAAGTTCGACCTGCATTATAATGCCATGCAGGAGCATGCCCATCTGTGTGGAGTTTGCTGGGTCTCTGATAAAGGTGAAGACGTCAACACCGGCAGGTCTCCCCAAAAGCTCTGGAAAGCCTCAATTAGGCGAAAGAAGACATTGCTCGCCAATCTGCTATCTTCTGGTGACAGGGACATTTGTCTGGTCTTCCCTGTATTCCAGAAGCAGAAGGAACTGCTCAGCAATCACAATGAGCAGTCTCCTTATTAACTTTTCGTGTTCAGGGTCTTAAAGAAATTCAGTGATGTTATTGAGCCTTCCCACTAACGACAGGTACGATCTCAATACTAACTAAAAATATGTTTAAAAGTCTTTAGTGATGTCAATGCTGTGGGACACCATAAGTGAGTCAAAATAAGGCTCCTGTATGAAAAGTGTATTGATACTGTATTCTCTTCCAATTTATATGTCCTCGATCAAAATTTGGCATATCCTTTTCTCATCAAGACTTCAGTGTGCCTCAGTCAACAGTTTAAGTTAACAGACTATGTGTGGCTTCTATGTGTAATTTTTCTTCTTCACCCTACAACTAGGATGCACAGAGTGTCCGTGTTTATGTCCTTATCCCCCTTTTTTTTTTTTTGCTCAGGGGAAATGTCCAAAATGAAGCCACAACTTTGCACAAAAGTTCTTTGCCTTTACTTTGCTGGTCATGTGTCCTCCTTCCTCGTCATGGATCTCGTCTGTACATGCTGTGGTTCTTCCCTGTCGTCTGTAGTCTCTGCGCATTGCGGTGTGGGCAGAGGGCCTTCTCTGTTGTATGGTTTGACGTCACCCAGGAATATCCAAGATCTTCTTTCTTGTAGCTTGACTGCAGAGGGAGTGATGTCCTCCACTCTAAATGGTCTGTTGAACCTTGGCTCGTCTGACTTCCTCCTTGTGTGGTTTCTCTCCAGGACCGTGTCCCCAGGGAACAGTTTTGGTAGACATAAACCTTGAATTGGGTCTGTTGAAGTATCTCCTTCTATGTTATGTGCTGCCCTGCACCCTTTTTGTCATTGCTGCAACTGTCCTGAAATTACAGTAAGACAAGATGTCATGCAATTCAAATAATGTTGCATTTCTGATCCTAAAACTTCCCATGCCGGCTGAGCAACACATCTAGCTCTATCTCGGGATGTCAATGGCGTGTACATCTTTCTGCCTGTCGCTATTTCATGCGGCGTAAGATGGTGGTCCGATCCAGGCTGGTTTCTGAGCGCATACAGTGCCAGTGGAAGGCAGTGCAGCCATCCCTTCTTTAGAGCAAGCTTTAACTTGGCTATCCTTTCCTTTAACAACCCATTGAGCTTAATACCAAGCAACAAGTTAATCTGTTCAAATACTGCACTAACAAAGTGAGGACCATTAACTGACCTCATGACCTCACATGCTCCCCATCTGGGAAATACCTCCCTCACCAGAAATGTGGCGAACAGGTAGAGTCTGGGTGTGTACATGGATCTGCTTCTATCCATCTAGAGAATGGACACACCACAACAATTAGATACCTGAACCCGTTACATACTTGAATCATATCGACATAATCGACATGCAAGTGCTGAAAAGGTCCATTGGGCCTTAGGATGACCCCTCTCATTACTTGTAGTGTACACTCAGCCATGAACTGTTGGCAGATTATATAGTTCACCATAAAAAATGCAATGTGCTCTGCTAAGTTTGGTATAAACCATTCTTCAGAAATCATCGTTGCTAGATTCTCTTTTGTCATTTGCGCTGGATAATGCAACTGTTCCAATGCTATTTTCAATAGAGCTATAGGCATCACCGGTTTACCAGTGCTGTCTTGTCGCCACAAGCTCTTGGAGGGGTTTAAAGAACACCCTTGCTGCTTCCAAAGATTTTTCTCCTCCTGTAGTTCCTCCCCTTGGAGTTCCATTAACTGAGTTTGCCCCATGTTACTATAACTTTCAGGTTCACTTCGTGCAACAATCATTCTCTCTCCTTGATCGCCAAACGCTTGGCTTACGCATCTGCTGCTTGATTTCCCCGTGAGATAAAATCTGTCCCTTTCATGTGGGTGGCACATTTCATGACTGCTATGCCTACTGGGAGTTGTAGTGCCTTAATGAGCCTATCCAATAAGGGTGCGTGCTGCACTGGTGTGCCGTGCTCTCAGAGGTAGGCCTTCCTTTTCCAGCGTGCTAGGCCTGCGTGCACTGTTGATGTCACATAGGCGGAATCATTGTACACTGTCACTTCCTGGTCTGCGTGATTCTCTATAGGAGGATCAGCGCCAATAATTCTGCAGCTTGAGCTGAATAATGAGATGGTAATCGTGCACTAACGAGTACTCAAAATTCTCCATATGCCGTGTGCTTCATCATGGCGGTGCCTGTATATCTTTGGCCATCATTTTGATTGATTCTCGAAGAACCATCAACGAAGACAATTTCTCCTTCTGCCAATGCATTTTCTTTCACTCTGGGAATCTCATCATAGAATTCTTCATAGTTCGCGCAGTCATGGTTTGGCTCCTTGTTAGTGACTGACTCTGCTATAAACATACCTGGGTTCACTATCTTACATCAAATTATCTTAATCGATGGATTTGATATGATCACTTCATCGATGGATTTGATATGATCACTTCATAAGCAGAAGCTCTCTGAGATGTCAATGTGCCTTTTGGTTTCTCTAGAAGGGCAAATAATGCGTGCTTGATGAACAACGTCACTGAGCATCCCATCACAGTGGTCGTAGCCTTCTCTATGGCGAATGCTGCGGTATCTAAACTTTGTTCACACAGGAAGTAACCCCTCATCACTGGGTCTAGATTCCCACTGTAGTATGTTAGGGGCTTGTACCCCAACGTGGGTCTCTGCGTGAGTACTGTCGTCATAACGCTGCACTTCGTATTTGAAAATAGGTAGAATTCCTCTACATAATTGGGAATTCCTAGAACTGGTGCTGTGCAAATGGCCTTTTTGAGTTCAACAAACCCTTCTTCCATGGTGTTGGTCCATTCAATTTTTTCTTTCGTCATCTGGGCTTTCTTTAGGGATTGTAACAAGGGCTTGGTATAAGAGCTGCAGTGAAAGACCCATGCGCTGACATAATTGCATAATCCTAGAAAACTCTGCATTTGTTTTATCGTGTGTGGCTTGGCTGTGTTTAATATGGCCTCAGCCCTTTCAGGGGTAACCCTTTTCCCCTCATGTGAGATTAGCTGGCCTATGTACAGCACTTCTTGCTGACAATATTCTAACTTCTCTTTGTCAACTTTAAATCCTTCCTCTGTCATGCTGCAAATTAAGATGTCGTCCACATATTGCAAGACAGTGCTTTCTAATGCAATATTGCTTAGGTCCATCTGCAGAACTCTGTTGAAAATTGACGGAGACTTGCAGTATCCCTGAGGTAACCTTGTGCTTTTCAGACGCAATTGCCTGAACGTGAATGATGTCAAATCTTGTGAGTCTCAATGGGATTGAGAAAAATGAATTTTTCAAGTTGATCACCGTGAAATATTTTGCCTCAACAATTATATTACGTAGGACTGTGGACGGGTTAGGGACTAGAAGGAACTCAGCCTCTACAATATCATTTATCGGCCTTAGATCTTGGATTAAATGCAAAGACCCTCCCTTTGATTTTTTGATAGGGTACACTGCGGTATTGCATGACGACTCTGATGTCACTAAAATGCCCTGCTCCATCATAGCAGAAATTGTCTTGAAAATCCCTTCATCTGCTTCCCTAGACATGGGATAATGTCATGCTTTTGATAAAATTGCTCCTGGCTTCAGTTTAATATTTACTCCTCGGACTCCTTTCAATAAACCTACATCATAAGGGCCTGTAGTCCACACTGAGACATGTCGTCATCAAAATATTCAGGACATTTTTGTGCCAACATCATTCTCTGGGGCACCTTTATTTTGATAATTTTCACCCAATAGGCGAGATTAACCTCAACTGGTATTTCATCTATACCTGTTAGCTCTTCAAACAGATCATCATCAGTGACGTCAGTCAATCTGTAGCCTTCCTCAACGGCGATCACTGCGCACCATTGTCTGCCTTCGTCATCACAACCATCCATCAGTGCCACCTTTCCTCGCACTATGGCTTTGTGTATTGTCAAGGGAAACACTCGTCCCTTTTCCTCATGCACAGGTATTCTTGGACTAAATAGAAACTCATCTGAGGTTCTCATTAGTTTGTCTTCAAGGCCTGGTAGCCATGACATTAATATGGGTGCTCCATACGCGAATATTTCTGGTTCCAACGGAACAGCTCTCATAGCCGGTCATCCTGCATATGCTCTAATCATTTTGCATACGTTCAAATGATATATTCCTGAAGTTAAACATACTATGCCGTTGTCCAGGAACAAGATTGTCATGTTTAACTTCGTCATTAGGTCTCGTCCCAATATATTTACTGGGGTCTGTCTAGAATATAGCAGTGGCACATTCATGTCACATTCTCCTATGGAAACTGGAAGTTTGTTTGTAAAAGGAACATGACTTGCTCCTGTGAAGCCCTGACTATTTATGGCATCGCCGGATAAAGAAAACTTGCCTTCACATATACACAAGGGTGTTGCACCTGTGTCAACTAAGAAGAAATAACTCTATCCCCTATAACAACATCTACCCTTGGTTCCTCGTGAGCTGTCCTAGTCCATATATAACTTTGTCCCATGTTGTGTGAATGGACTTCCTCCATCACCAGTGTTATTTCTTATTCCAGAATTCAGTACCTGTCCTGTACTTGTTGTTTGCGACAGTTGCATTGGCGACTGTTGAGACTGTCCTTGCGGAAAATGTGTCATATTCTGAGGTTGTAAGCTTCGCTTTGATCCAGCGCTTGCTGCGGCACTGTGATTTTGTACAACTCCATTTCCACCCCGCTGTAAAAATACAGGTGGATTCACCATCCCTACTCTTGTTCCTTGGACATTTTGCACCATGCCTTGGCTTCTGCATGTGCGTGCTAGATGCCCTGTCATCCCACACGTCCAAAATATTGGCGGTGGTCTGATTATTTTATCCATTTGGCATGTCCTGATTGCTGTTTTGCATGTTTTGAAAACCTCCCTGATTACTCTGGAACACTCCTTGATTACTCTGCCATCCTCTTCCTCGAAAGCCTCTCCCCCTTAGTATTGCCTTGATCACTATGCCCTTGATTATTGGCCTGCTGCATGTTTATCCGTCTGTGTTAGTTATCATTGCCCCTTCAATGGCATATTTTGACAATTTCTTCTGCACAAGTTTTGCCTCTTCAGCTTTTCGTGCAGCCTCTTTTTCGTGATTCTTCTCCTGCAGCAGCCTGCAAAAGTGCTCTATGGTTAACTGTATTTCAGACCATGGTTTGGCCTCAATTCCTACAAATTTCTTGAGCTGCTTCTGTACCCGATCTGGCAGCCCTTGGCATAATATATGGTAAAACACAGTTATGGATTTCCCCCAGATTCGTGAGTTTCCAGCACCCATGCGTCTTGGAAATTCTGAATGTAAAACAAAGGATCCTCTGACTCCTTCATTTTACGTGTCATTATAGCTTCCATGTCTGAAGTGTCCGGGTATAGCAATCGTAATGCCTTCCATTCCGCGGTTCTGCAATTGTTAAACGGTGCTCCATCATGTGCAGTATTAACTGTAGTTACGCCAGGGTAACCTGCACGTGTCCACACATCATCATCTCTATCACCAAGTATGGCGATTAAAAGACCCTTAATATCCCCGATAGCTAACGTGTTCCCTCCCATCATTTTTTCTAACTCATGTATCCATTTTCTGGCTCCTGATGTTAACATTGGAAGCTTATTTTTCAGATTTTCTCGATCCATGTGTGGCCAGAGTATATACTGTGGTCTTGTTCCTCCCTTTTTGAGCAACAGGAATTGTAACACATGGCGCTCCATTTCTTCCCTCAACATTTTCCTATCCACTACAGGGGTAATATTCCTGCATCACCATCTAGCTGGCAATGTCCTTAGTCTGCTCACATAGGGTGATGGCGACACCCCCTCTGACCATAAGATACTCCTTCATGTCAGTCTGATTGTGTGGCTGACTCTAATGCCTTAGGTGCAGATCCACTAGAATCTGACCATTGTATTCTTTTTCCTCCAGAGAAGCATTTTTTGCGTCTTCTCTCATCTTCTCTTTCCTCATATTCCTCTCTTTCTGCATCTGATATTGTCTGTGCCCAACTTGTGCAACTCCTCTCATCTTCCTCATTCATATTTAGCGTTAACCTATCTAGGGACAGCTCCCTATTTCTGATACTTCGGGCGATGTCTTCAGTGTCGTACAACTGAGTGCTCTCCAGACGCTCGTGCTCTCCTTTCCCTTGGGGTACCTGTTCTAGCCCCATTTTCTCATATATTCTATCGATCGTCTCTCCGATGCTCCTGGTGTCGAAGTCATCTTCGAGATTTGCCCTAGACGTGCCTGGTACTAATCGTACTCAGGAAATAATTCTTCTATGTCTTCCCTGTCTCATACTTGAACAGGTTTTTTAACCTCTTTCGCCAGATGTTCAAGATCTCGTGCTCTCTGTCTTTGTTTACGTTCTATGTCATCATCGAACTCTCTACGCTTCCTCGCTTCTTCTCTGACCCTATCTTCTTCCTGTTTCTTCGCATCTCTACATTCATTTGCTCTTTGTATTTCCTCATTCCTTCTTCTCTTTATTCTCTTTTCCCATATTTTCTGTTCTTCTTCTATTCTCCTTTGTTCTTGCCTGTCCTGATCATTAGCTGCTCTCTGCTTATGATCGCGTTTCCTTTCTTGATCTTCGCGATACAACTGCTCTTGTCTCTGTCTATCTTTTTCCTGATTCTTTCGTCTCTCAATCCTTTCTCCTTTTCCTTCTCCTTCCTTCTTGAATTGTCTGGCTCTACCTTTTGCCTCATGTCGTCAATCCCTTTACCATTGAGTTTCAATAAAATCTGACCTCCCATCCATTTGTTCTGTGTGAATGCCATCTCATCAGTTCTGTCCTCATCTCCTTTCCATCTCTTTCCCTCTCTATCTGTATCTAGAGATGTACTCCCGTGTGCCTGGCCACCTTTTTCTTTCACATGTCTCTCCTTGTCCCTTAGGACATAGGAGGTGATATCTCTGTCTCTATCCTTCTCTGGATTTTCATCACTACTTTGCGTAGGTGACTCATATGCCGGGTTGCTAGATCCCGTGGCTGCTTTAAGCTCCCTCAACGGGTATAATCCTTCTTGTTTGCTGGTTTTGCTTTTTTTTGCAGACGGGGCAGGTGGCACAGAAGGCATTTCACCCCCCTCTGTGCATATGTTAAGTATTCAATCTACCAGTGGTTCTTATTCCTTTTCCTCTTGGTACATCTTCCATAGCTCTAAACTAACCAGGCGTTTGTCTAACTTTTTGCCAGTGTATGTGGCATGCAAATATGTCATCATTTGTTGCAGGATGGTTTTAGATAGCGATCCGCCCTGAGTCCATAACATACACATTTTGTGGTTGGTTCCTTTAACCCATTCTGCACTGTACTTTTCAGCTTAGGTGCATGTTTTGGCAACTGTTTGCACAAGTGTACAAACGGTGTAACGTCTTCCATGCTTAAATCTATTTATCTCCTCCTCTTATAACACTTTGTTATGCTTTACGTTTCTCAAACAAAATCAACAATATGAGCGAGCACCAATCGTCGCAAGCTCCAGTCCCGTTTTTCACAAAACATTTCTTTTCACTTTTTCAAACAACAACCATCAATTCATGTCATACAACATCTAGGTTACACATTCGCACAATTTTCATGCTATTTCCTCCAAAAATGTCCTTACCTCGTTACGTCAGAAAAAAGAAAAACACAAAACAGACATGACAGGCTAGACAGACTCCGGCTGGCTACATAAATCTCATGCCCCTATCATTATTCCGACATGAAATTTAAGCCAATTTCTTTCGAAAATGTCTTTTTAATTGTTTTGGTCTCCTATAGCGTCCTATTTTTTCAGGACTTAAAATGCAAGCTTCTTTTAGCGCTATATTTAAGCGTAGGTATCTGGGCGTATCCTCTAGCCCGGGTATCCTCCCGGTATCCTCTCTCTAGTTCGGGTATCCTCCCGGTATCCTCTCTCTATTGCTCGGCCACCCTCGAGTCAATATTTCTTTCCCCTTATATGTACATTATACTCTTACTCTGACATTATTTTTGTCCCACCTCCCTCCATTGCCTTCCTTTACTTGTTCTAAGGCATGCAACTTTTTGCCAAAGTATTTATTGTTTTTTCATTCACTGTTTGCATTTTTTTCCTCTCTGGATGCTCGGGATCACTGCCTTCGTTACTGCCTCTCCTTGCTGTTCATCCGATTAGCTGCTCATAGAAGTGGGAAGGGGTTTGTGGGGGAAAGCACAGGTTCCTTCACACCTCAACCTGCAGGGTTTTCACTTAGACTATCCACTTTCCACGGGGAGCCTCTCGGTTTACTTAGCCAGATGGCAAAAGACTTGTGATATTGCCGAGGACCCTGAGTTACTTATATCATCGGCTAATGGGTGTCTTATCTAATCGATAGTCGATAAACCATCAATCTCAGCTACCAAGGTTGCAGTAGGGACCCCAGCCAGCCTATAGGACTGGGGGTTTCCCAAACAGCACTTTAAGATGAGCAGCAGCACCCTTGAGAAGGATGGGGATGCAGATGAATACTCTTGCATCAAATCAATACTGACAACTCGATAGTTTGGCGAAGGGAGTCCGTTTAATGACAAGTAAAAAAAACGTGGAGTTAATGGATATCGGCAATCGCTCGATCTTCCTTATCGCTTCAACTCCAATTAATTTCAGAAAAACCATAGTATTTATAACAAAAACTCATCATCACGGACGTGTAACTCTTAAAACTTTAGCATGCACTCTATTGGTTCTAGGAACGTAACTTTAATATAGGCACTATATCTGTATATGGTAACGGGGAGTGGGGATTGGATAAACACTGTCAGGTGGGGCATCTGAGCACTTCCTTCAAAAGGTCTACTGTAAACGTCACTAAAAGTATGACGTCTCATTGGTTCTACTAACTATAGGACCATAGATTACTTGGTCCACTATGATTGGGTTGGCATCAACCCCACTCAGACTTTTCCACTTGCTTAGCAGCATGCAGAATAGCCAGCCAGGTGCAGGGAGTTTCATCTGCACCCACAGCTTGACTCCAATTATTGCTACAATCACTCATCACCTCAGTGGTCATGTGTCAATTATTTCTTTGTGGTTGGCCTCGAGACTGCTTCTTGTTCTGGAAAAGATAAGCACGTCTGTGCCTGGCACAGGTCCATGCGTAGGTGTGAAAGTTTCTTCCCTTCTTGCTTGTTTGGTCACGTGATTTCGACACCGTGAAATCGTCTTATTCTTCATGCAATTTGTGTATTTGATTTAATTCTGCCAGCCATCTGTGGCTTTATCTTGACCTTTCTGAACAGGATACTCTGTTCTTCTTTTCAAAATTGTATCCACTGTCGGTCTATTTCAGCCGATACGATCTTGGCTTCTTGGCACTATTTGCCTTCGTCTGAGTTTCTTTCCGTCTTTAATTCTCAATTTGTTTGCTGCAAAGTTCTTCTCTTGAGACCTTTACTAACCTTTGGTTGATTCTGCTCTTGTGCATAGTGCAAGTATATTTACATAAAGTTCTCCTTTTGAGGTAGATATGTATAGGTGGCGCTTGCTGCAATCTATTTTACTACTAATCATAAGCAAGCCTCACAAATTCTTGTGGTTCCTTGCATATGTACACGTTTAAAATAACTGAATATCTTCTTCAAGCATATGGCATAATTTCTGACATCTTGACATCAATTATTTCACTTTAGGCTCAGGATGTCACTTATCCATGTTGTTTCGTCTCTTTTCACCATTCACAGGTCGTCATATCTTCTATACCATTCCTCTTCATTTAGTAGCTTTTTAGCTTCTTCAGCATTCTGACATTCGTCATTCTGTCTCATGTGTCGATATGGTTTTCTCAATGGGTACCTTACTGTCCAGGTTTTCTTGCATGTCGGTACTTCAACAGGTGCTGTTTTTCTGATAGGTACTGGACAGAGCCCAACTGCGGTTCTATGCTGGTTTATTTGTTCATCATACATCACATATTTTGGTGTGAAGCTTCCTGGTACATCAAAATGGGTAGTTGGAGTGTGAATCGATCTTGGCACCTCCTCTACAAGGGCTCATTAAAACCCTCAGATGAACATTGCAGCTCAGAACTACACCAACCAAGCGTTTTGCACTCCAGAACAATGACAGGGAGAAAACCCTGACAACTCACCAGTTCCAAAGGAGGAGGCATGGGGGTAGGGTGGTGTAAAGCCCTAGAGGAAGCTTCCTTACTCACCCGTGAAAAGCCCCTCGACGGCCCGGAACCGGAACACAAATCTCCTGCCCATAATGACCTTAAAAAGGCCCATTTTGTGGAGGAAGTTAGTGTCCTCCAATTTGAAGGGGAAGAATCCACAGAGAATTCTGGAGAAAATATCTTCTCCTTCAGGGCCGGGGGAACTCCTCCCAAAGAAAAATGGGTCCCAAGAGATCTAAATGAAGACTGGGTGGATGTGGGACTGGTTCAGAATCGCCCAACCCTGAACCCCAGAATGAGCACCAGAGAATCAAATATTAAAGAGGATACCCAAACTTGCCAAATCATTTCTGGTGACTGCCTCCAAAAAGGGGGGGCAGCCCAGAATCAGAAAAGATGGAGCCCCAACCTCCCCAAATATTACAATGTAACATTTTGCTTTTAGGTTCCCAAACTCCAACACAGAATTATGCCCAAACTACCCCTGTGTTGGAAGCCACAATGAAGAAAATGTCCACCCAGTTTGCCCAAAATGCACATTACCTTTGTCCACTTGAGGAGAAGGAGGGCAGATTTTATGCCCCAGTCCAAGTGCACGGGCAATGTACATTTCCAGCACTGGTGGACACTGGATCCCAAGCCACTCTTCTGTCAAAAAGGGCACTTGATCAGCTAAATTCAGGAAGGTGGGAAAGATACCAGATCCCTCTCACCCCTCTTCCTGGACAACTACAGAACTTCAACAGGAATGAAATTCCTGTCGAGGGGAGAGCGGATTTGGAAATGAAAATTGGGTGACATGAGGTGGAACACCCTGTCATAGTCGTGACTCTAGAAGGCACACCGTGTCTACTAGGGAATGATATCCTCCACAGGTTGTCCCCCTTATAGCCTGTGTGAATAAGGTCCTCTGGACTCAGACTAACAGTCCAATAAAATTGAAACAGAGTGTCAACCATGTTAGTTTAAATGGCACATGCCACATGGTTGAACAAAAACCTAATCATATTGAGTTTCATGTCCAGAACAATCAAATACCTCACATGACAGTAATTGCTGTAGGACAACAAACTTGTGATGGGAACTCCTCTCCATTCCAGAAAATCAACCTAACTTCCAGTTTTAAGTGGCATTCCACACTGGAAAGAAATACTTTGAAATTGTATACTGATTCACAATCTGAAAATCCCAATTCTATAGCCAAAATTGATGACAAACCAGCACAAAGCGTAGCTGGCATTCAGAAGAGGGGCGAACAGCTTTTCTTCACGATTCAGTTAAATGACGGGAAGGAGTCTGTTCTCACCCGAGTTGACTTGAATAGCGAAGAAAGCTTCATCAGCAAAGTATTATTCAGGAAACTCCCAAAAGACCAGATCATGTCTGCTGTTGAGTCGGTCTATCAGTGGGCATGGGGCCAGGATATTCCCTGTTCCAAACATCTACTGCTTAGCAGTTGTATCATAAAAATGTCTGAAGGTTACAAGAGCATAGAAAACAATTGTTGGGTCGTGCAAGGTGTTCCTTTGGCCTTTTACATGGGCAGTCACGTCCTCAACCGACTCGAGAATAATTTGGATCCCAGTTATTGCCAAGCCCGGTCGCAACTGGAAAGTAAATCTCAGGGTTCTGGCAGTCCTAAAGAAAGCCTTCAGTTCAGCCCCAGTGCTAGCATAGGCAGTTGAAGTTCAGAAATGGAGAAGAGGTCACCATCCAGGCCTACCCTACAGAATCTGCACCCCCAATGGCGAACTGACAGAAGAGAAATGAGTCCATATTAATCAGTTAAAAAGTTGTAACCCTGGGCACACTTTGCAACATATTGAGGAGCCAAGAGAAAATCAATAGAGGAGACATCTAATGAATAAGAATACCACCTGATGAGCCTCGTTTTGCCCAACTGATGAATCCCACTTTCCCCTATTCTACCTCGACAAGGAATCTCAGAAGAGGCAGGGGGATTTGTGGGATATATTTACCCACTCAGCAGTACTACCCCATATCACCAAGCTGCATTTCAGCAGAAACAGCAAAATCCATGCACTTGCTCCTGTGAGCACCATTGCCTCACACCAAAACTGTGTTTTGCAGTGACAAAAGGAGAGCTGCACTGTTTTTCCCAACATTGGTCAAGATGGAACAGGCAGCACCCTGTGAAAGGCTTCTAGGGTGTGTTCTTGTTTGTCTTAAAGAAATGGAGTGAAAAAGCAGGGCTGTTTTGCTGCAAGCCCAAAATTCTGATTGAAAAAGGGAATATTTCACCTTTAAAATGATGCCGCTCTGATGCTATTTGTCCCTGTTCTTCATTACACTACCTTTATCAAAAAGACCCTGTCATGCCCGGCCATATCCACATTGTGCTCCATCAGAAAAGAGCCTTATTCCTGATTGGCAGGCTGTGCCAGCCAAACCTGAAAAAATCAACACAAGCTTTCCATCAGCTACACGGGAAACACTTAAATGTTGCTACAAAATGTCACAAATCACTGCTTAAAAAGAAAATCATAGCTTTCTGTGCACATGTCAATTTCAGGAGACCTTTGCCTTGTACAGACTGTTGTGTAAAATAATCTGGCCACAGATGCAGAACAATATTGGGAAGGAGATGGAAGAGAAATCCCAGCAACATTTACCATGTGTCAAAATGGGCTTATGCAAACCAGAAAAAAAAAATGCCGGTTTTAAAAAGTACCATGTTGAACAAAAACTTGTCTGTGCCTAGCAATGTAAAGGGGTTTGTTGCTGGGGAAACATCTATGGAATGTTTTATCCAACAGGTTTGTTTTGATCCCGGACAAAATAAAATAAAATAAAAGGAATTAAACTGCATTGGCTGAATTTTGCAAGCTATTTCAGGCTATTTCAGTTGATCAGAGCTAAGGCTTCCTCCAAATGGAGCCACCATAAACTTCCAGGGCACAAAAGTGATAATTGCTAGGTTAGAAAACTTTGACTGACCAGGACAAATAAACTTCACATACTAATCAGACTTGGGTCTGGGCTGAGCCATCTTACAATGGAACGTCTAGGACACAGATGTGCAAAGTGAAAAATCACACTTCCTCATGATTTTTACCAGAAGCTTCAAAGGAAATCTCTGTGAAAAACCTGGATTTAGGGGGATGTCCTGGAAGCTCTGCCCATACATGCGGAACAATACTGAACATTTGTTTACAATGACTATGTTATAAATAAAACATGTAAGACTTTTATCTTTGCAGCAGGACATTGCAATAATGTGAAAAGTTAACCATTTAAATGTGATTGTATGGGCTTTAATTTAAGACGTCCAGACTTCACTGACACATGGGGAATAGAAATGGCAGATAATTGGGAATTATAAGGAAAGGAAATAATACTTATTTGCCTAATAATAATCTATACACATGCGTAAAGTTATAGAATTTTAAATAATATAATTCTCACTGAAAAGCACGAAAAACTGGTAGAAGGGCGATAAAAGTTCCCACAACCGTGAGGATTGGACTGCTATGCTCTACATACAATATGTAATCTGCCCATGTGATTTGTTAAAGTGCCACCTCCATATTGTCCCTGTGATATACATCTATCCCCCAACCCAAAAGCCGCAGTCCAAATCAAAGTATTTCACCCGTTTTTCATAGAAACCGTTTATGTAATTTTAAATGGGAATTGAAAATTAATGCAACTTTTCAACGTGTCATTCGGCTGCATCATGTTTTAACTTTCCACATGTTTTCAAATTGTATGCTTCTTGTTGATCCTTGCCTTGTGATTATTAGTGGTTATGCATTCATGCTAGTGTAAGAAATCAGATTTGCCTCAAAGAGTTAACCGCACATTAATTATTTATTTGTCAATTTCAGGCTATTGCAAGGGGCTTTGGAATCGGTTTGTTGCCTTTTATTCCTGACTACCTGCTTTCCCTTTCTATCCACTCAGAATTTGATTATTAGTGGGTTGAGGGAATATTGCACGGAGAAACCTCTCCTTGGGTGCCATCTATCCTAGTTCAAAAAGTGCTCCAATTCAATGATGCTTTGTATATGTGCTAGTAGAAGGTTAATCAGCTACAAAGCTTCAAATTCCATTTTCATTATCACCCCATTGGTGATTGCTGCCTCATATTAAAATTGGAGTGATTTTTGTGAACTTTAAAAAGTAAATAAATATTGGATTTTCACCAACTGGCCTGGTTCATGGTCCATTGTGACGCATGGTATTTGTAAAAGGGGGTGTGAGATGGGTCGGGTACCGGCTCAATTTGAATTCAATTAAATTAAATAAAAAGCATTCCTATTAAGCATCAGAACTCAGGTCAAGACCAAATGTCCTGGTCCAGTGTGTGACGCCTGATTGAAATCCTTAACACTCTCTCCCTTTCTGCCTCTCTTCCTCTCTTCAAGTGACCAATGAATGGGGCCAGACATTGGTGTGTCTATGCTCTTTCTGTCTCATATCTTCCACAGCTCAATTGAAGAGACATTCCATTTCAGACAAATCCACAGGCTGCCTTTCCTAATGCAATGCTTACACCTGTAAGTTGCTGGCATCCATTCACAGTCCAAACTGAGTAAGGGATGAGTGTCATCAGAATCTAAAATCAAAACATCTGATTCACACTGAAAATATCCCAAATACAGAGATGAGGGCCACTACTTTGGGACACAAACTAACAATCTGACAATGCCCACATCTTTATGTACATTTTCCTTTTCGCAAGGAATGCACATTTCTTTGAAGCATTCATCTTCTCTGCTTTAATTGAAATAGTAATGAATTGTACTAGATACTCGGAATTAAGGACACATCTAAATAAAGAGAATTCAATTATGCAATGTAAATATTTAGCATTAAATACTAGAGGTATATTAAAGAAGCTCTTGGGATACTCCCCCGGCTTCAACATGGCATCGAGGGCAGTCCTTTTTGACTTTAGATTATATCTTCATGTCAACAGGTTTATTTTCTCGTAGTGTTTCACTGACCATTAAGTCGGAAGGAGGCAGTGATCAATCCTGGCCATATCTGGTGCTCTCTGACATGGCTGTTAGATGGCCAGATAAACAGCCCCATGCCTTAAGGTATGAGAAGGGTAGAGTACCTCTCTCTAAATATAGACTGGACGGTAGAGCCCTTAATAAGAACTTATTGAATATTTCCGACAATGTCCAGCAAAAAACCTGTCTTCCAAATTCATTTGTGAAGTTTGTCTGGTCAATTTCTCCTCCAAGTTTGGGTGGAAGGGGGAAGGGAAAGTACCATTGTCATACATTTAATGAGGAGACTTGGGTGCATAAAAAGCTATTAAGACAGAAGCTGAGAAAGTTGAGAAGATCGCAGCCAAGCCCGCAGGTGCTCAAGAGAGAGTCTAGGTCACTTGTTCTGGAGTACAAACATTGGTCAGTGGATAGAAGGATGCTGCGTCTTCAGCAGGATGGAGAAATGATGTTGAAAATATTCTGCAATAACAACTCTAGAAATTTTTGGTCGGTCATGCATGAGTTGGAAAAAAACTCCAGCAGCACCCAATGCAATCTGGTGCCTGAGGCCAGGTGGATAGAATATTTAACACATCATTTTGAAAACCCTGTTAAGTCTCTCTGTAGCCCTGGCCAGGATGCTATCTGGCATATATCTTTTGAACGCAAAACAAACAGGACTTAGTGGACTTGATCTCTAGGTCCTCTTTCTCGAAAGCAGCTGGACCAAACAGGCTCACATATGAAGTGCTAAAGAATAATGCCGCTTTATGGTCTAAAATGCTATACAGGCTTTTTAAGGAGATCCTGGAGAGGCAAATGTTTCCCCCATCGTGGAAAACTGCCATAATTATACCTTTGTTCAAGGGGGGTGACCGATCACATCCAGCAAATTACCACTGGTCGCCCTCCTGGACATTGAAAGTAAATTATTTATGAAGATTTTGTTAAAAGAACTGGAAATATGGGTGGAAATTGCACAAATCCTGTCCAAGTTCTAAACAGGGTTCAGAAGAGGTCCATCCACTGCCCTGAATGGGATGGCCTTGAATACCATAAGTGAGAACACCAGGGGTTGGGGATATATACAACTCTTTGGGGAATGGGTGGACTTCTCAAAGGCCTTTGATCAGGTCATTAGGGATCTGCTTTGGAATAAATTCAGAAATTGGGGTATTTCAGAGGGCATCCTTTCAATGCTAATAGAGTTGCATAGGAATACTACCCTGTGAGTAAGACTCGATGAGGATGGCCATCTGTTGGACCCCATCAGTGCAGAGAAAGGTGTTAGACTGGGCTGCCTGGTGCACCTCTCTTTTTCAACTATTATCTGTCAAGTTTGGGGGCTTTTTTGGAATTGCCATCTCTGGCCAGTCCAGTTATCAATGGGACTAAAATACACTGGCTGGCCTACACCGACGACATCATCCTGTTGGATCACACAGCGGTGGGGTTGCAGTTTCTCCTCAATAGGTTGGGCAAATATGCCAAGGAGAAGGGTCTCTCCATAAACCCAGTTAAATCTAAAATAGTTGTCTTCAGTCAGGCGTGCAAAATAGTGGCTTCCTCCCAATGGGTCCTCGAGGGACAGGCGATCCCAAGAGTGGAAGAAGTCGTCTATCTGGGATACATGGTCTATGCTTCTCTCTCAATATGTAAGGTGAAGGCGAATGTGCAGGGTAGAATTACGCAGTTAGTACCACAAATAGAAAAGGTGCTCTTTAAATATTGTAAATTCTTTCTCCTCCTCCTCATGAAATACTATACAGCAAAAGTGATTCTGGTGATCTTGTATGGGTTGGAGGATAAACCCTACCATTGGAGTACAAACTGGCAGAGTCTGGAAAGGCTAGTTTGGAAGACAGTTCTTGGGCTTCCAATGAGTCTTTCAATGAGTCTTTCTATGTCTTTCTTAAGATTTGATTTGGGTTTGCGGTCATTGAGTGTGCTTGCAGAATGGAGATTGGCTTTCCTCCTCCGTCTGATCTTAACTTCTCACAAACACACGTTGTATGCAGATATTAAGGCACAGTTGGAAAAATTGAAATCAAAAATGTTGTTAAATCTAGAATCAAGAGTCACAAGCCTTGTTAAGGCAGACACTGATGTCGAGACATTGATTCGTAATCTGGTAAAGGCTTAAAAGAAATTAGAGGAGACAGGTTGGATTGCAACAATTAAAAAGATGTGGTCTCTGGAACCCATAATTCGATTTCTGAAACTAGATAAGAAATTGGTGACTCTTCCGAGATATCTTGTGAATTTTCCAGATTTGAAGGCCAGGAAAGAAATTTCTCAGAATCCATCTGAATTTGGTACATACAGGAGAGGTTCTGGCCATAAGGGCGGAAGGCAAGGCTACCATCATCCTATGTGTAAAAAGCTGGCAAATCAATCTTTAAAACATTTGTTGATCGGGTATGAGGGCACTTGGCCGGGTGCGAGCTCTGCTGTTTGCTAGATTGGTGGTTGGAAAAGAGGGGCTATTCTCTGACATGCCCTGGGATAGATTTATCTCTGGATAGGAGACAGCGCTAACAATATCTGTGGTTTAGGTTCTGAAAAGAAGTAATATCGTAATTTGAATATATTTCTATACATGATGCTCCTTTGGAGAATGGTCTCTAGAACACTATGATAGGAAGAAAGAGATATTTGGAGGGACGTACTAGTCTGGATTTGACTGAAAGTTGTTCTTTCCTTTTTCTTCCTTCTTTTTCTCTGTCCTGCTCCTCTCTTTCAATCTCTTCTTGCTCTTCCTCTATACCATGATTCTATTTTTAATGTTTTAAATCTCTGTAAATTCTTGCTCCTTTTTTCTATCTTCTACTATGAATTGTATTCATTGTAGAGAGATTTGTTGGGTAGTTTTGCTATTTTGATTGTATGTGTTATATATATTTTCAATGTTATCTTTCTACTTTTGATTTTTGTTCATTGAATTTTCTCTTTTGTAAAAGGTTTCGTAACCATATAGAAATTAAAAAAAGATATATATTAAAGAAGCTTTGTACCAGTACAAGTAGCACTAGGCATGAGTTGCCCTAGTGCAAAAAACATAATGGGCCTGATTAAGAGTTTGGCGGTATTACCTGTGGTGATACCATCAAACTAATTTAGCATTTCCTGGATGTAATTGCCTTCTTCCTGGAAATGTCTTCATGATTCCAAGTCATGCAGATCTTTCTGTTATTCCCTATTTTTGAGTCTCATCGTACTATAGTCCATGTGTGGTAATTACCATGTGTGGCACTGCTTTTGCATGGAAGTAATTAACTTTACAGAAAAGCAGGCTGAAAAATAATGTTGAAAAAGTAACATGGAATTTGGCTAAGTAGTAAAACACTGTTTAATGGTAATTAGCAGATGTCAAAGCCCTACTGCCATTCTTTCAGGGCATTTTTTAACCAGGGCCTAATCAGCTGGTCAAGTGGTACAGTGAGTAGAGCGCTCGCTTAGACATCCGTGCTGAACCTGGCGGGGCCAAACTCAGCCTTTCATCCTTCCGAGGTCGATAAATAAGCACCACACACCGTGGGTAATAATAAGCAGCGCTCAGATACCTGAGGGTTGGTAGCGCTATATAAATGCCAAATTATTATTGTTATTATTATTATCTTAGTCTCAGGAATTTGCCCTGCTGCAAGAATTCCTTGAAAAAATGTGTGGCTTGCACTTAGGCAATTGTTACCATAATGCTTATTGCACTTGGACCAGTGCAACATGTCTGTACTATGGCCCATGGAGCACGATCTACAAAAGTGTTTTTCAATGGGAACATTCCATGGATCCCAATTGTGCGGATCTGTTTTGAATACTCTGCTTATTGCTCAGTATTGAGCTATTAGTGCTTGCTGTTAACACGGATAGTAGTGCATTGTGTGTGCTCTGCGGATGACTTAGCACTCGGCTACTCGAGTCTACTTGAAAATAATTAAATCCACATCTTAGGAGCTCTTTCCATAACTGTTTACCGTGATATAACCAGTTCAAACTCTAAGTCGTACTAGAGATGCATTGTAAGAGCTATGTGGATCTTATGCTGAGGAAGATCCAGAGTGCTCTTGAACTCACGCACAGGGGGCTTTGTACGCATAGATGCCAACATGACCCATTCCAATCTGTAGATACTTATCCAGTTCTGGTGTTGTCCTTGCACTCTTGGACTTGTAGTCCGAGTTTTATTATGGGAAAAGTGGAACTACAGGTCCCAGAATACAAAGGAAAAACCAGGACGGCATAAGTACCTACAGATTGGAATTGCTCATGTTGGCAACTTTATTTGTGTATTCTATGTGGATTTGTCATCACTGAGGTAGGATTGCATAACGCAGGTGAGGACAGAGGTAAGTCAGAAAGGCTCTTTCGTTGACTGAAGACAGAAATGCCAAGGTCCACTAAAAATCGGGTTCGCTATGCTCTGTGTGAATTTCAAAGGATGTGCCAATACTTGGATGCTGCCGTCGAGTACACACCAGAAAAGAAGGGCGTGGATTACTGCTGCCCCACTAGGGGTAAAGGCCTAGAACTTGACACCTCAGCTGCCAATGATGGCATTCAAAATTGAGAATTCAAACTCCAGGCATATCCTTTACCTCAGATCTGAAGGAGGGGCCTTTTCTCCAGGCAGACTCCATAATTGGGATTAAAGGACGTGCATGGGCTTGCCACAAGTGTTGCGGACCGCCAGTCCCATTTTAAAGCATATGGGTTAAGATGGCATGAGGAGGGACTTGTTTTCCCTGATTCTGCCATGGGCTGCTAAAGTCAGCACAAAATGCCTTCTGGGTCTTAACACTTCAAAGACCCAATCCTCTATAGATTGGGATCAGGGGGTATTTAATGTCTCACGGTAGCCACCAGGTAGAGAATCCATTATCAGATGGATTAGGGGAATCCATATGAAGAAAGGGAATCCAGGGTCAAGTTACGTTACATTTGATTCTAAAACATATTTTTAATATGGCTTGGACATTTTCTCACTAGCAAAGCGGGCAGGACCGCCAGGGGATTTAACGTGTTTTCACCCCAAGCTGAGAAACGTAAAGGATATGGGGTCTTTGTAATTCATAGTCTTTTTTTTGCTCCTATGGGAATCCGTGCAGTCTGTTTAAAGGACTACAAACTGTCTTCGGGTGAGGGGGGAAGTAATTAAGTATTTCTAATGGATGCCTCATACAATGTGATAGATGCCACAGGCCCAGGTCAGGTGAGCTTCCAGAACCACCCCAACTACAGCTCACAACCAATCGGCACAGATAATGAAACGGGGATTTTTTGACACATTTATCTGAATGTAATCTATTTAAGGAGTTATTGTAAAGGACATACCATAGTGCGCTTGCTGTGTTGCTGGCACTCCTTATTCCTACTGGGATATGCATTTCCATATTCATACAATGTCCACGCAGTAAATATGCCCATATTTGAACCGGTAGAAATTTTAAACCAAAAAAATAAAAAAAATGATTTGACAAGTACTCACCGAAGTTATATAACAAAAGTGTTTGCGTTGCAGGTATGCACACTATACTGTGCTTTCCCAGTGCTCTAGATGTAAACTTTGTCTAGAAATGCATAACTGGGGGGCGGGTTTTCGTACATTTCCGAGCGCATCCCTGATTAAGAGCAGAATAGGCGGCTAAACATGTGCTCGTCATAGGCTTCCCCTGCCCCTAGCCTAGTGGGAGGGGCATAGGTCAGCCTCAGGGAGGATTTTAGCCCCTGCGGTGCTTTACTTATCCCACTTGCGCATCCCACCCACCCCGAATGCATAGGAAGCATTTTTAGGTGATCAATTCTGTGTCCCTGTGCTAGCTGGAAATCACTGCATATTTAAGGGTCAGCAGCGCGCCTGCCACTTACACGTGTAGCAAGTGTTGTGCTGCAGCAAGACACAGGTTCCCTTTGTCAATAAAGGGACCTGTGTGGCATCGGGGGAAGGTGTGCACTCTCTGAATTGTGTATAGTCTCACGCCGTCACACACTTTGGTGAAGTCCCCCCGTATTTCTTCTAATAATGCTTTAATGAAGGTTTTAGCTGATATAAACGTTCATAACTCCACCTTCAGCGCAGAGATCTGATGCGCGTGACCCCTACACTATGACCCCTCACCATTGGCCGTGCTGCCTATGACTGATGAAAGTTTTAGTGCAAAGCAACTGGCACGCTCAAGGCTGCAGGCCCATGTTTTAGGGAATACTGATTTGTGCCACAATAGTTCCATAGCATCATATGTGGCAGTACATTGTATAAATATCGAAACAAGACAGCCTTTTATTTTTGTTAGAGTGAACATGTCTGCCACATCCATTTCACACAGAGACGTTTTCCAATGAATAGTATAGGTCCATTGATTGACCATGAATAAGAGCTCTTTTTTTTTTTTATTAACAATTTTATTACATTTTTAAATGTGGACTATAATCCGAAACTGCTGCATTCAGGGGTGGCCTGGGAACCAAAAGAGTACATGAAAAGAATGTTTAAAGTGGCTCCAATACCACACAAAAGAGGCCCAGGGTGCAGAGGCCTACTGGGAAATCTCCAGAGTTCCCTATAGGCCAGTCCACCCCTGGCTGCACTAGAGTACAGCTAAGGAGAAATGGCATATGAGTAGAGACACACAGTCTGCAGGTGTTGTTTTGTTATTTACCCACTCATTGACTGCCCATGGCCATGCTAATCCCTAAGGCCATTCCTACCCAGACGCCCGCCCCGCCCCGCCCAAAACACCTCCTCATGGTTGCTCTCTGAGCTGGCTTTATTCAAGCCTTACCATCAAACGTGTGCACTCAAGTGTCTACCAGTGTTTCGTCAAAGCAGTCTTCTGAGAGTTCATGATTTAATTGGAGTTTTAAACGCGCTTCTGGTTTAATAAAATGTCTTACCAGGTCTGACTTCAGCCACTGGATTTATGAACACTCTGCGTTTCCTTCACTGAAGTCCTGTTAAATAAAAGCATTGGAAAAGCCAAAGGTTTTGGCTTGTGTGTAAGTATAAGCTTTTTCCAGGCACTGTTATAAAATGCCCGGGTACTCAGACATATTTGCATCTACTACCATCAATGGCACTTAATACCCAGTGCTGTACAATGTGTCGGCTCTTACCGGGTCCGAGATCCGGTATCAGATATCTGCCCAAATCTCAGACGCAGGCCTGCCTCAACACAGACAAGGCTTTACCAAGCCCCAGCTTTGCCGAGGGAAGCTGGGGGCTAAGGAGGCTGGGGGCGCTCAGTGATCTAATCTGCTATGTGCTCCTTTGGCCAGCTGTCATTCAAGCGTTTCCAGGTCGTATTTGCTCAGCCTGTTAACTTTCTTCTGGCCTGAAAGGGACACCACAGGATTTAGTGGTCCATGACTATCACTGTGGGAGGGGTGGCATCACTGTTAAAATCAAGCCTTCTACATGTTGGGCACACTATAGTTTTCCAAATGGGCACCTTACACTTTCATAGAAAATAAAAGTAATTTTGAAACTCAAAAATGTTGCTTAAACTTGCAGTCACTAGTTTTCTTTGTGTTTCTTTTTCTGTTGGACTACTGCACACATACCCAGTGCTTCAAATGGGCTGGTGTGTACTGGGGCCGGCCCCCGGCAGTCTCCCAAAAGTGGGGTTGGGCCAGGGCCCTGCTGGGTCCCCCCCACCCCCGGTCCCACCACAACATTGGCGGGATGTCTGCCATTAGGTCAGGCAAGCTGACAGAAGTGTCAGCCAGCCACAGCATTGCTGTAGCTGGCTGGCACTTCTGTCAGTCACTGTAGCTTCCTATGGTGAGCTCTCGTGCAAGGGGTCACCAGAGGAAGTTACTGTGCCTTTGTTTCCCCAGGTCGCTGAGGCATCTTTTATTCTCAGCGAACCTGGGGACTCCTCGACATATTTCGAGGTTTATAAAAGATGGCTTGAAAAGTGCACAATTCAAGCCATCTTTTTTAAACCTTTGCCGATGGACAATGACCCCTCAGGCTTTGTCCGTCGGGAAAGCTTTATAAATGATGGATTGAATTGTGCACTTTTCAAGCCATCTTTTATAAACATAGAAATGTTTAACAAAGATGGCTTGGAAAGTACACAAACCTTAAGGTATGCAGACAAATATATAAATGCTATATATTTGTGTGCGCACCTTACTATGGGTTATGTACTTTCCAAGCCATCTTGAAGTACACAAACCATAGTAAGGCACGCAAACAAATATATAAATGTAAGCATTTATATATTTATGTGCGTACCTTACTATGGTTTGTGTAGTATGCAAGCCATCTTTTATAAACAAAGAAATATGTTGCACATTTCTATGTTTATAAAAGATGGCTTGCATACTACACAAACCATAGTAAGTTACACATACAAATATATAAAATGTTTGCGTACCTTACTATGGTTTGTGTACGTTTTGAGGCCACGCCCATTCCACAAGCCACGCCCCCAATCGAGGGCCCCCTCTCGATTTCTTACCCCACTTAAAGCCCTGCACATACCCTATAATGTGTGTGCTCCTTCCATTGCGTTTTATCACAGATTACATATATAAAGATGTTATATGCTTGGCAAACTGCTTAAACAGAAATAAATGCTTCTGTTGTGCTGACAGCAGTTATTAGGAAATGAAACTAGCGGTTCTTGGGTGCCAATTTTTGATTTTTACTACAGGTGCAGAAATACCCCCACCTATTCCCTGAATATAAGCAAGTGACCCGTCCAAGCCATTCCCTGCCCTAACACATTTTTGAACGCTTTTTATTTAATAAGGAATTATAAAAAGTCATCCGATTAACAAAACGTTTTTTAATATATAACGTCTCATCAACAGCATCTCAACCTGCTTAGCTGCCTTGCTAGCCTTCTACTGTAGAGTGTGTCAAAGGATCCCTTCATGTACCAACGATCACTGCATTACCAACAGTATTTTGAGTGCACCAGGTGGAATTGATGTACAGTGTCGAGTTTGGAAAGAATCAGCATGAAAAGAATTGCTCCATTTTAAAACTATTATTTTGAACATTTCCTTTGAGCGGAGTTCAACTTCCAACTCTGCCCCTTCAGAATTCTGCCCCCTCCTCCAAACTTCGGCCCTTGTGCGATCCCCCTTTTAAAGTTTTTTCCATTTCCACCACTATTAATACCACCATGGCTGTGCTTGGTCAGTACCTTTCCCATGCATACACAAAATCCAAAACTCTTGGCATTGGCAATGCTTGTTTAAAAATGCCATTGTCTGGCGCATAAAATGAAGACTTAGACACCCAGCAGTCCACATTGTGATGTTAGTTGCTAAAAGAACAAGAGATAGTGAATTGTCTGATGAAACCTAGCAATACAGGTCATCTGACATTGTTTGCTTGCTTAAATCCCAGTCACTCACTACAACAGATTGTCAGTAGTTTTGAAGCTGCGGATCACAGTGACAGCCCCTCCCTAAAAATGTTGGAGCTGGAACAAAAAATATAGGACCCAAAAATGATTTTACCAAGAATCGCATAACATACCAAACACCGGGGAAAGCTTCAATGTGTTCTTACAAACACACGGTTTTCCTTTTTCAAATTACTAACTTTGAACCGGAATTCCCTTTCTCCCACACGTGTTGCGTCAGCCAAAAAAGGTGGATGCTGTTGCTAATGGACCGGGGGTGTTAGCACCTCATTTATTTAGAATTATGGAACAGTTCAAGTTCTCGTTTTGATTTTATTAAAACAACACTTGACTGGCACAGTGGGGAGTCAAATTAGCTAGCAGTTAAGCATGTTTTTATAAAGAACATGGCGGTTACTCTCTAAGTACTTAAACCATGAGAACACTGAAGAGCTGTAAACATGCTGCAGCAGAATAGTAAGGCAGATTAATAAATGAAGCACAAGAAAAGGTTTTAAACCTTATACAGTTTAAACCCTGTACCGAGTCACATACTCGCTGGCTGTTACTTATGTTGAATTATGGAAACATGCCATTTAAAATTTCTTTTTGGGAATTCACATGAGTAACTACCATCATGCAACAACAATATTCTGTCGTGCGTTCTGTCCTGGAATGCAGGTAATGGATCCTTTGATTGAATGCGACTACCAGCAAAATGAATCTGTTGGCCACCAACAAAACGAGTCTCTCCAAGATTGAACCAAAATCCTACTTGTCAGAGCTGATCCGGAAGCTTCTCTTCCACAGTCAGAATTGAAAACCTTTAGGAATATATGTTCAAAATGATCTCTCCTCAGTGCCCAGTTTACACAAGCAAGTAGGATGAGTTTGAGGCTTTTTAAAATGGGAGGATAGTTCAAGGGCAAATTGCTTGCATTGGGACAAGATCGTGCCGTACAATGTGGGGGTGTCGGTCCACACTATGACAATCCATGGCTGATAATGGCTCACGAGCCCGAGCCTAGGCAGACCCAACCGAAGCGAGCAACCTAGGTGAGAGCTGTGGGTGGCTACTGGCCATGACCAACCAGCGAAACGCGGGTGATAGTGATTCGCACCCCAGGGTTCACCTGGGGTGCAAATAGATGAACAATTTGTTTTTAGGAGTTTACCTGCACACGTTGCGCAACACCGATCTCCAGAGAATAAAAGGGAAAAATGCTGCCGCCATGGGAAAAGGGACTATGTCCCTTTTCCATTTCTATTGCGGCATCCGAGGGTGGGAGAAATGCCGAGACCGGGGCTTAAAGCTCCAGTCCAGCAGATAAGTGCGGAGGGGAGCAGGAGGTGGGGAAAGTGTATATTTTGTGTTGGGGGTGAGGGGAAGCTGGGGAGGTAACAGGAAGTGACTCAAAAAAAGATAGCGTCACCCAGGGAATGGCCTCAGGTGGCTAGAAACAGCGGGTGAACACTGTGTATTCTCGCCCGCTGCTCCAGCCACCTGATTGGCTGAGCACCCTTCCCCATGTGTGAAAGTACGAATCACCAACAAAACAAAAATAAGTCTGTCCTTGCCTGACCGCCCCACTCAAATCCTTCCAACTTCCAACCATGTTTTATCAACAAATAGACTGTGCCAACAGTTTTATTCAGCTCTTTTGGATTTTGGTCCGACACCAAGAAATACCACATTTCCAGAGTGCTCCATCAACTCTGCTAGTTAATTCTATGAGAACATTTAATTGTTAAGCCTATTGCACTGCATTTCGTCGCATCTTTAAGCAAGTTCCACCTTTGCTACAACGTTTCTTGCAATACATAGTATCAAGGATCCTGTACTCTACATTAACACTTCATAGTCATGAATCGAAATACAGGAGCTGCAAATCACTGCAAGATCAATTTCCATTTAGGTTCTGTTGAACCATCTTTTGATATTTGAGGCACTAAAAGCTGACCTTACAAAAAACCTTTCTGCATCAGTAACCCCCCAACAATTAATCTAATCTTCCTACCTGTAGACATTCACTCAAATTCAATCCTATCTTTTCCAGAGAAATGTGCTTAGACAACAGCAAACCTAAAATGGAACATTACAACATCATGATACTAGGAGATATTAACATCTGGTTTAAGAAAGAAAACAAAACAACCAATTCCCTCACTGCTTACCTGGAAATCTTCATCTCAAACAAATGTCCAATGCACCCCTCACCAGGCTGGAGATACATTACATGCAGTATTCTGCAGGGAAGGACCACTTCTGCCCCCACACTAGACATCTGGAGTTACAGCCGCATAATACATTTTAAAATCAACGCACACATCGACCACTAATAAAAGCCTGGCAGGTATAGCAAAAAAAAATGGGAAACTTAATGTAGGAATTTAGCACAGTTAATGGAGAACACCAAGCTAAACATACTCCAACTGAACCAAACAATGCCTGATTTGTTCACAAACGAACTACATACCTAGATGACAAAAGACATTGGGGCCTCATTACACGGTAGGCGGTAAGGGTTTACCGGTACCGGTAAGTGCACCGGTACCGGTAAACCCTTACCGCCTTACTACAAGTTCCCTTTGCGGGACCCGACCTTAATGGCTGGTTTTACCAGCCGTTAAAGTAGGGTGCCGCAAAGGGACCTTGGTGCTAATTACGGTACCACAATTTGTGGTACCGTAATTAGCGCCTTCCCCATTCCCATTATGCCTTATGGGGGCAAAAATGGGAATGCGGAAGTGCCTTGGTGAATGGGGAATTACCGCCACCGCTCACCTTGGAGTAGGGCGGTAATTCCGCCATCCACCAAGGTGGACACGGTAAAATACCGGCGGCAACCATGGCGCTAATAGGGCCATGGTTACCGCCTACCATGTAATGAGGCCCATGATGGACACACAGATGCCCCTAAAACCATTAACTCATCCCAAAAAAGTAGCAGCAAAAGGATTTAATCTGGGACTACGATTACTTTAGAAAACAAATAGAAAATAAAACAAAGCATGGAGAAAACAAAACAACCAGGCCGACAAATTCAAATGCCAACACCAAGCGGGTCTATTCAAAGCAGCCATGTGAAAAGATAAGCAATGTCACTGAAACAAAAGAATCAGAAAAGCAGCCAATCCACAGAAGGAAATGTTGAAAGTTGTCAATAAAATCAAAAACAACCGTCTCATGCAACAGCACCACCATACCTTCCCAGAAGCTATGCAATGGCATCCCAGCACATTTCCACAGCAAAATTAGCAACATTCAGCAGCTTTTCCATGGAGCTACCACATATTCTCAATTAGCAATGCCTCTGGTACTGAAAACCCAACGGAGTCAACAGAATTAAAAAATGTCTGACCAACTATTGTAGAAACCTTTCTTAATCTAGTGAAAGAAAGCAACAAGGACAGATCAGCTATTGATCCCTGCCCACAGGATGTTTACACAATCTTACTCAGCAAAGACACCCCAGATCAATATTTCTAAAAATGTAAGAACGTATTGCTTGAAGCAGGAATAGCACCAACAGCTTATAAAACTGCCTGCATTAACCAGCTCCTTAACACTACTGCAGGTAGAGTAGATGACCAAACTAACTACAGTTCCATATCCCACCGCCCTAGCCAGAATCCTTAATAGCTACGTTTACAAAGTAGTCATCATAAATGTGTAATCAAATGAAATAATGCACTAGTGTCAGATAGAAATTAGACCAATCACAAGAACAAAAACTGCATCTTTTCATCTGGGACAAGGTAAAAATTCACACAGACAACGACAAACCTTCATCTCGTATTCTACTGGATATATCAGCCGCCTCCAACACCATCAGCCACACAACCTTAATGAGGAAAATACCAGTATCCAGCATTCACACCACCACCCTGCAATTGAGGAAATCTCCTTGCTCACAGACAGAACTAAAACAAAAACAACCCCACCACCTCTTTTCACCTTAACACCCAGAACCATCAAATGTGGCATCCAACAAGGATCAGGTCTCTCACCACTTCTTTTCAACATAAACATGGACCTTCCCATAAAACAAAATAGAAAATGCAGGCTAACGTGTTACAACTATGCAGACAACAATCAATTCACTTTCAGGCTGACCATGCACCCTGACTCAAGCAACTCCCTCATTGGCTGACTATCTGCCTCACTGAGAAAAACAAATGGATGACTAAGATCAACCTGAAAATAAATGCCCCACAACATCAAAATGAAGGTCACCCCACATAACAGTGGACTGCACATACCACTTCCCTGGCTTATAGAAATATAAATTTGACCAGAAACCACAACAGTGATGAAACATTTCAGTTTTTTCATGAAAGGTTTACTCATACTAGAACCACAAATCAATGCTGTACCACGGAAATGTTTCTACCACCTACTTTCAAATAGATGCATCACTCCATATCTTGGTTTGCCACACAAGCCCCACACCATTATCTTACTGATATTGTCAGGATTCAACTATGCAAACAGTCGACACGTGGTATACCAAACTAACTCACCAAGAAATTGCAAGGCACCCAAAACATGGCAGCAATACCTCTACTAAGACTAAACAGGATGTAACATGTCACCCCAGCTGTGAGAAGCCCCCATTGGTTACCTGTGAATAAATGCATCAATTCTAAGCCAATCTGCTTTGCCCTAAGAGCACTGCATGCTCAAGGAGGGAGCAGATTTGTTCAATCAAAGATCACCCTCTACCAAATATGAAGGTCCCATAGATCTACCAATGACATACTTATTGAATCAAGGTGCTATTAGAATAACGAATATGAGATGCAGCTTTCTCCTGTGAAGGGTTTTGACCCATGTTGAATCAATAGTCTGGTAGATGTGGGGATGAGCTGTCGCCGCCCATTATTCTATCCCAGGACAAACTAAATCAATAGACTGGGTGGATGTGGGGATGAGCTATCGCCGCCCACATTCACGCCAGAATCCAGTAGAACTGCGCAGTTGGCACAAGACCACTCTAAAGATTGAACCTTCTTGTGGGGGGGTTCCACATAACCACTCTAATGTCAGGATGCCTATCAGAACAATAGCAAAAATCTCCTGTCAAATTCAAGACAACTCAAAAATGGATGCAGTACCGACAAATTCCCCAAGGTGGCGCTAGCGGTCTAAACTCTGACAGGAGAACTGGCTGACAAAGGGACCTGAGTCAACAGGGACTTCAAAGCAGGTTGGTTAATTGAAAATCTTAGCCACCTGCTGTTCCCAGAGGCCCAGAGGCTGGGAAACCTTAACACCTCAGGGATTCCCACACCAGGAGGCAGGATATCACATGACCCTGTTCATTGATTGAGGAGAGACTTCCAGGCAGCCTGCTGGAGCCCACACAAAAGTCTCTTTCTGTTGAATGGGGTATGTTAATTTTGAGTGTTTCCTGTCAACAGCCCTCTGCCAGCAAGGAGAGACATGTGATCACTGACCCACTCAGACTTCTGGAGGCGGATCCAAACACTTTGGGGAGTTGAATTGCAACAAATATATATTTTATAGAAACAGTGATAACTTATTGTAATCAAATGACAGGAATGTACAACTTTGAGAGTCTTAGTTTGAAAAATGCCCTCACGATTTGAGTCCAAACTCCAATTTGTACCATGTTCTGGGGCAAAACACCGCTAATTATGAATATTGTAGACAATGTATTTAAGCTAGAGACATGGAAAATTACTGGGATATATGTGGAAGGGAAATGTACCTTTGTATAATTTTTGATGAAAAACCAATGTTGCAAAACCCACTAAAATTGAAAATAAGTTGCCATTTTTGAATGCAAGCTCCTAGAAACGCCAGAGTCGGGACAGGGACTATCTTTAGTAATATATAATGTGTGTATGTATTGTCAAACAACTGTGTACCTGGGAAATATGTATTTGGATCAGGAATAGATTTGTGTGCACATTGACCAGGGGAGTGTCATTTCTGCAGGTCATAAAAATGACATCACTCTGACACACTTTACCTTCCCAAATCAGGGACCAAAGAATCTATTGACCTATCAAATCAAGAGAGCGGCAGGCTTAGTGATGCTAGCCTCTCCACCCACTTTTTAAAACACATAAAAAGAGACTGCTAGGACAGGTAGAGAGATTCAATTCCATTTTCTGCGGGACACTCTGCCGGGAGACTCCAGACTTCACATCCATTAATCTCCAAAGACCAGAACTTTACTTCAGAACTTAAAGCAAGGGCCTAACCCCACAAACTGAGAACTCAGCATCCTTAAAATCATCTGCAAACTATTCCACAGCCGGGGAGCTGTTTGAATTCGTTGCCAAGAACATTTGCCGGAACCGCAGACTAGACCCAGACCGCTGTGAGCAGAACCAGAGATCCGGATCGCTGTGAGCAGAACCGGTGCCCGATTGACCCGCCGAGCAGAGAGAACCGCCGCCGGATGTGTTGACCAGACCCGTGACGAGGCCTATTTCAAATTTATATTGTGAGTACCTAGCAGAACCAATCTCTTAGTTAAAATAATCTAATCCAAACTATTTTAACTTAATTAAAACAGCCTCCTAGAAATCCTGTCATCTGTCATTTGTAAAGCTGCACAACTGTCACCTGTCAATTCTGAAGCTGCAAGTTGTCACCTGTCATTTTGAGTTTTACTTTAAATCCGAAAATCTACCTTTATTAAATCGTCTGTATCTGTACCTGTATAAATCGTCTGTGTCTCCGGAACCGTTTGTCCTGGGAACGTGGTTTAACTTTCCTCTGAAAGCTTAGAATCTAAGCTTTCCAACAAGCCTAGAACCTACTTATTTGTACCTTTCCCGCAATCGCGATTTACGCACTGGCGAAATTTACCGCGATTTGCGATTTGGCTCAATTTCTCCACTTGTCAAAATAGCAGCTCCATTCTTTCCTTTGTTAAAATCCGTTTGCAACCTGGTAATAACTCATAGAGCATTGCTAAAGTGAGCCTGAACTAATACCAACAAGCATCTCTCACTCACCCTGAACCTCTAGAGGGAATTAAAAGCAATTTTAGCACCTTTTCACTTCCTTGCAAACCACATTAAAGTAATTTGCCTGTGTTTAAAACTCATCCCTGTTTTCTCTAAGCTTGCTGGGGGAACTGGAACTGCATTATAAAGTGTGATTTGTTGGGATTCTTGAAGACTGTGTGCTCTCCTTCCATTTCTTGTATTTCATAGGGGGGGAGTGAATTGTCAAAAGAAAAAGTGATCATATTACCTTTTGCTAAAATCATAACAAGTTATTTCTGTACTGCATTTTATTCCACCTTGCATTTCCTTGAAACCATCAAGCATTTTCAGCTACCTCATCCTCTACACTACTCCTAAGTAACCAAATCAGTGTACCCCTGTAACATTATCCATTGTTGATCACGGTCATATTCTGAAGTGTGATATCAGTTATCAATTTATTTATAAAGTGTGATAGATATATATTGTTGAATTGTCCAAATAAACCTTTTAAATTTGTAAAACAAACCTACTTCTTGGCTCAGTAGGGTCAGGGGGGTCTAAGAGGGGGGTGTTATACAAGGGTTGTCATCCAGAGTACTGAACTGGACATAAAAATACATCAATAAGGGTTTTCCTCAGCATCCCAGACTAGGCATTGACTTAGCTGTAGTGTTGATTGAATATCGCTTACACTCCATACCTTAGCAAAACACTGAAACTGCATCCCAAAATAATTCAGAACAGAAGAGCACTTGAGTTTTGAATACACAAAGATGTATTCAAAACCCAGTGAAAGAAAAATAGACTGCAACACACCACCACAATATCACCTTCATTGTACGGCTTAGCTTACACCCAACAAACAGCATACATATGTTCAAATAATCAGTAAGAAATAATCAATGACCTAGCAAAAACCCAAATTGAAGCAGCCCATTCAACCCAGGGTATCATGGAATGCAGTGCAGCATTTCGTACACCATCAGATGACCCAGGAACTACACAGAAGACTAACTAAGATGAAACAAATCCACAGGAAAAGCAAACAACAGCCACTCATAAGCTTTGGACGAGCATATCCGAAATACACTAGGAGGAAAAAGAACCACTAACAACTAAATGAGAAAACAAAATTAAAGCACACAGCTTTAGCACATCCCATTGAGGTCGACCAGACACCCGCCCAACACTAATCCTACTATAATGAACAAAAGGAACAAACACTCAACTTGAAACAGATCTACCAAACAAAAAACACAAACTCAGTTTATCTTGAATCATCTTTGTACAACAATCCATACAGGCACAACCATCTAGCAGCACCACATCAGAAAGCCGGACACCCATAGAACAAGAAAATCTCCCTACGAAGAACATCAGGAACAAACAAACTAACAAACAGGAACCAACCTGCTGGAAAACTCAAACGAAACAGATTTAAAATGCCTCAGAACAAGCCCATCACTCAAGCACAACAGATTAAAAATAAATCTAATCAGAACATGTTGTTTGAAACATGACCAAAATACAAATCAAAACATGTCAAGGTAACTTTGCTCACAAACAATGCACAAAGGATAAAACCCTTATAACAATCCCATGTTTCATCCAACATAATTCAACACAGGCTCACCAATTTGCCAACAGAAAAGACTCCACAAAGCCAAGTTTAGAAGTGCAAGATGGGAGGGACTACAACACTGGACACATTTAGAAGCTAGAGAACGAGCACTGTTCAAGCTCTGACAGAAATGGTAAGCGAGATAGGTGAGGTGAGAGGGCAGAGTCTGGGCTGGTACCAGGTCAGAGCACAGGAAGAGAACAGGGCCTGTGGTGGGATAGTGAGAGTTGACCTGTGGGCAGCAGCAGCGATGTTCATGGAAGATCAGCCATGGATGAAAAATGAAATCCGGGCAACTACCAGCTGACAGTGCCTGGAATTCAATAATCCTGATTGGCTGAGCTGCCATCATTTTTAAACAAGGAGTATTAATATGTCTTTGAACAGGAGCAAGTGATGCATTCTCCCTAGTCAACGCCCCCTAATCCCCTTCATTCCAGAACAAAATGGACGAGGACTCATGTCAATCTACCCAATTACCTCAAAATGCAAGCCCAGAGAATTAATATGGAAAGACAATGAATATGTTGTTTTCCTTGGAAAATAGAGGAGTCCATTGGCTTTGAACAAAGGATGCTATTTCGAGAGCTAAAGGAAAGTACGAAGGGAGTCTACGAGCAGACCATGCCCAAGGACATATTTCCCAAAGATTAGGAGGAACAAGAACATTTACTGATGCCTAATATTGGATGATTAAAAGGCATAGAGACAAATATGGGATGGAGTGAGCAAGTCTCTAAAGGCTAAAAACAGAACTGCACCAAGCAAAAGTTGAATCAAATGATGTTAAAAGTACCGTTGATATGGACAAAACAAGGGCTATTCATTAGGCAGGGATCTTAGATGGCAGTGTACCTACATTCCCTCAAATGTCCCAAGACAGTGCAGACTGGCAAGGTCAGTCTTCAAACAGAAGACACTGGCATGAGGCCGACCGATGAGAGAGGATGGCCTAATTGGGAAACAAAGAGAAAGCTAACATATCTCCATCCACCTGGGTTTTGTTTCTATGTATGTGCTGCTAACAAGCCGAATTTCCAAGGTTGGATTTGTTTTGCCAACCAATTAGAATAGCCTGTCATGCACCGTCACATACGATGTTGTAAAGTATTAGTTTGCTGCAACATTTTCTTCTATTACAAATACCCTAAACCATGTAATTAGAAGTAGCTCAGGGTGTGTCTAACAGAACAGAGACCACCATTGAAGGACTAACACACATATTTCCTATATGTAGACATGATCCCCTAATCCAATCCCACCCCTCAATAGGATCTTGAATTTTGCCACGTAGGATGATGTCATAGATGACAAATTTAGCATTATATAACCTAGAACCAAATGATAAGACAGTGTGATCTTGCATGAGTCAAATTGATGAGTGTTTATTCGCCCTGCTTTACTTCTTGAGTTTATAGCAGAATTTTACCATCTCCTTTGAGTCTGTCCAGTTATTGGGTCCGGAGTATTTCCTTGGTAATTCCATCTACCACAATACATGCTTCAAAGTGCTAGAGCACATCTTAATATTATGCTCTTTAAACTATCTTTCTGTTAACAGCATTTCACCTTTGACAGAATTATCAATTACTTATCAATGTTTATTACTAGACAATTCTCCAAGCTGGTGTGTATGAGCTCACAGACTGTCTCAGTTTGAATGTAGGCGCATGCAAGTTCCTAATCTTAGGGAGGACTGACAGAAACAGTACATTTGATGAAAAAGATTGCATTCACAAAGACACTACATATTCTGTATCATAATCCCATGCAAGTGATAGTCTACATTAAAACATCTATTCAAAGGCTTTCTCTGGGGAAGAAGAATGCTGATTTTGTTGCTACTTCATTGAAAATGTGGGATATCAAATACAATTTGACATGTGCATTAACCAATGAAATACCAGAGCACAAACATAATGCATACACAGAAGGCACTCTTGGTCATTGATTGATCAAGCACACCTGTATGTTACACCAATAGATAAGGACTCTGACTAATGCATTACCGTCAATCATCTATTTCTTTTAGTAGTTACACATGTATAATATCTACCCCTTTAAATTATTCAACAGCCCCCACACTTTCCTGAATTTCGTTGGGCTTCCTCTGCTTTTGTTGCCCCACTTTGTGGCAGAGAATCACTTGGTCCATTACTCCCTGCCAGAGTGCATCCGGTGCAGTCATTAATAGATCATTGGCATCGTCCAAAACCCTAGCAAGTAGGGTTGGTGGAGCAAACAGACGCATTAAAGAGTAGGTCTCTTTTCCCATTATTTCCCCATAAGCATCACATATCTACCTCTATAGTCCAGATGCTTTGTCAGGAGGTGAAAAGGCAAGTACCTCTAGTGAACCCAGCAAGCCAGTCTCCATCATAGAATGTTCTATGCAGAAAGACACATTTATTACACTGCAATGGTCTGCAAACTGCTGCTCTCCAGATGTGTTGGACTTCTCCTCCAATAATGCCTCATCATTGACTGTTCCAGGTAGGGCTACTGGTTGTTGTAGTGCAAAACATCCGGAAAGCCACAGGTTGCAGAGTCCTAACTCTGAAGATAGATTTATTGAAGCAGCACTGCATCATGTTTATATGTATGAAAGTATTGGAAGACTGCATCTCTTTTTACTTTATTACACAAACCATTTATGCTCCAAGACAAGCAGGTTGGGTTGTCTGCTCTTCCCTTGACATATCATGTACAGTAATTCTAGAGCATGTTTGTTGTCTGTGCAGCAGAAGAACGTGTATACATAAGTTATCTGGGCGGTCAAAAGTGTTGTCTTACATTAGTGCTAGTCGACAGAGAGATTGGCAGTGAAAGAATGGATTGGAGGAGTTTTCACATTAGTTTTAACAGAGTGTGCTACAAGCCTGATGCATTTGAGGATATCTGGAGCAATGAAATGCATAGCTAATTATAGCATAACATCATATCACTGGTGCCAGTGTCAATGGCGCCAATCTACAGTGAACACTATCATTCTTAAACCATCCCTCGACAAATGAAAATGCTGCAATAACTTCAATATGGTTTACAATTACCTTATAAGGTGAATAGGCTGATACTTGTAAAACACACCATATCTCGCCCACTCTCGATGCAGCAACTACAGGAGACAAAAAAAGGACTGTTGGTTTTTCCCTCCAATACATTAGTATAAAATGAAAGCAATTGCTGGTCATGCAGCATAGACTCAACAAGCCAACTATCATATCTTTAAAGTCAGGAATATTGAAATCACGGGCAACAGTGCAATACAGAAACATTCCATACAGACACAATTTCACAAAATAATGACATGGATTGATCCGATTGTCCTCGCTACAGAACAAAGTGGTTTGGGATATACGGCCCGATTATACAGACCTTGGTTGGTGGACAGGTGCTCTCACATATGCCTACAGTCCTACCGGGTATCCTCGCTTTTCTCCCCTCTGGGGCCCCTGATTTAAATCACCCGAACTGGACTAACACTGTGACAAACCTTTCTTTGCACTGTATTCTTTTAGGAATATTGTAATTGTATACTGTTCTATCCACAGAAAACCTCCCGAATGTACACTTTAATACACACCTTCCGCAAATAATCCCACATTTTGGAGGTTTTACTTCCAAATGTCCCACTGAGCCTCTAATAACGGGTTAGCTCAAAAAAACATGTTACCCAAATCACCTGCATCCTATGCACATATTGGGAACAGTTGCTTATCGAGGACCTCGTCTTATTGAAGCATGCAGAGGTGTGATATCAACTATTCTTTGTACGGGAACATGCACGGTACAGGTTGGAGTCCCTAATATATCGTTGCATACAAACACAAAGACTCACACATGTTGGATTCCGATTTGCCAATAATGCCCCCCTCTTCCCATTCTTCAGTTCTTTCACCAGTTTCTAAGTTCGAGCTATGAACCCAGTTTTAACATTTTCATTAAAAAGTCTCTCTGAAACCAATACAATTACCCATCTACGTTCATGTGTCCTTTGCACTACAATAGCTCCATATCTGAAGTCACTTTAACATATACAAAGATGAACTATTGCGTCTTCTTTTCAACTTATAAAATGAAATGATTAGACAAAAGATATACATATATATATATTGCTGCATTTCAAGATCCCAGTCAGTTGCAATTGGGCAACATGTCTGCATCTAAGATGATATACAGGCCAACCCGGTTATTCCATATAAATTATTGAAAAGCAGTATGTATCCGTTTGTATTTAACCCTGATCTGAGGCTAAACAGATTGCTAATCATTCTAACACCTTAATATATGTTATTGCTTTGCTGATTGTATTTAACTGGAGACCATCTTAATGGGCTATACATAGGAGCTTAGCCAGATTCCTCAGAGCAGAATTCCAATAGCAGTTATTAAATCTGGTTTCCTCCTCTGCCATCTTGCAGAATTCTCAGAAATGTGACCATCTAATTGTCTAAAAAATCGATTATAGGCAAGCCACCAGTAATTTCTCTGGCCTAAAGACGGAATGGTGACAAAGTTCATGGAACTCTGAGGCGCCTTGCAATATCCTTTTTACGCACAGCAGAAGGTATTTTATTCCTTATAATACATGGCCACACCCCCTTTCATACCGGGCCTCCAGCTTACGCTACTGTAATAGATCTCCCATTTAGGGATCCATATACTCAATGTAGGATCTTTTTTGGATTTAAAAAAGCGAATATCCAGCTTGTAATGTGTTGCAGAAAAAAAATGTGTACATTTGAATACAATACATCAAACAAGGTTTTCATTTTCTGCTTTAAGATAAGCAAGAACATACAAGTTCTTGCTTGCATATGTTAAAATCCAGCAGTGCACAAAATAAGCCTTTGACCCAAAACACTTCCTTGTGATTAATGGATCTCATGTGTCACAAAAACCTATTTTACATGCAAGTGATTTGAGAAGCATGTCACCGTTGTAGTCAAGTGCTGCAGGGCAGCTGGAACTCGCTCTGTGCTGGCTCCAGCACCAGGCAATTTGACGTCATAACCACAGCATAATAACTAATTACAGACCTGCTGGGATGTCATCTTATTATTAGAGGTCAGTAGTGATGTCATAATTAGCCTGTTATAAGATACTAATGTCCACAGGGATATTGCAGGCTGCCATGCACTGTTGAAATGTACCATCATATTTTGAAATGGAAAAAAAGCAATTGTAGAAAAATAATATTTTTTTATCAGGTTTTCTTCACCTATAGACACAACATGAAGACTGCTTATTTCCTAAGACCAGGTGCAATTTTTACTAACCTAAGTATCTTTTGAGGGTACAGCATATGACTGCTCACTGCAATTTTAGGTAAACACTCTCTTTTAATAATTTACCAGTATAGTTTATGTTTTCGTTTGATTGCTTTTTTTACACTGATACCTGGGTGTATTCCTCAATAACCTCAAAAGTCGAAAAAATACTCCTTCTATGAAGCCGGAAATAGCATGCCACACCAACATCCCAATGCTTGAGTCTGGATAACCCCACTGATCTAAGCAGCCCATTCATGTTTAATTAACAAGTGGCTGTATATAGACAGCAAACAACATTGGGGACATAAGGCGTCCCTGGATAGTTTTCCTACCTATTTCCATTTATCCAGATATCTTTTCATTGATTATTATTAAACGAGTCAATATGCCAATTAAGTTGTTCTTATCATGTATATAAAGGGCATCAATGTTCATATTTTTTTGTCACCTTGCACAGTTACACCTTTTTAGCATGATCAAACACCTTCCTGGAATCTAGTCCGATTATTGCCATTCGTATATATTTTTTTAGAAATGTTTTTAAGTGCCAAGGACGAGTATGCTCGTCCTTTTTACATAGACTTCAATAACAGCCTGGCACTTAAGCGGTTTTAATGGTTTCAATCAAAAATTGAGTCCTTCCTGTCAGCTTTCTTTTGTTCAGTGAATCTGTTCAGATATTGCCAATCAAAGCATGTATGTAGGATGCTAAGTAAGTAGCTACTACATTTATAACATTTTTTGTGATAAATATTCAGCTATGGTATAGGGCAATAAGAACCACAACTGTCTTTGCATAGTTTCACAAATACAGTGATCAGCTCACAGAATCCACACCTGGCAAATCCCCTTCATGTTAGCACCACACACAACCCTCTCACCGCTACTCTTCAACATCTACATCAGCCCCCTCATCAACATCATCAAAAGTCATGGACTAACCTGCTGCAACTATGCAGATGACACAGATCATCTGTAAAACTAACAATACCAGAGGTCAAAATGAGATGCTCATTAACTGCCTCGCACAAATAAACGAATGCAGCAGCACCCACAGCCTTAAACTCAACTCGGACAATGCAGAAATTATGATCACGCCCAACAATCCATCAGACCAAAATCACATTCCATAACCTAGCGAAATGGGAAACCAACCAGAACCTCCTCATGTATTTGTTTATTCGTGGAATTATTAAAAAACGTTGGGAACATTAATGGACAAGGACCTAACACTGCAACCCCAAGTAAACACAGTTGTAAAGCAATGCTTCTTCCACTTATGACCAAACAGATTTGACCCATATAAACAGGAAGCATTACTGAACAGAAACGCCCAACCTCGACACAAGGAAAGGCACCACAGACCATTGTAAAACCAAATCAAACCAAAACAAACTGGGCTGGCCTATTGAAAGGAAAGCATAATATTGCGTGACGATTCACTAAATATCGTCACTTGTCTCCAGGGAGAAGCCCCTTCTCATGAGGCTAGGGAGGTGGGGCCGCTACCCAATATTTCCACGGATATACGTGATTATTTTCATTTTACAAACATTTTACAAACGAAAATTAGCAATTCCAAATTTCTGTGAAGGAACACTTCGCACACATTGACACCGCCCGCCATCCTCCCTAATCCTTACTACTCCCATACTCACCTATGGCGCCAAACTAACCTGTGCTCCTTGACTCCTTCCCTCATCCTGCAATATGAGTTCTGCCTCCCCATTGAGAGGCAGGAACTTCCAACGCTGGGTCCTTCTCTTTTTCTTTTCTTTTTTTGTAAATCTTTATTTGTCCCGTGATTTCTGTTATGGAAGTGGGGGACAGCCCCACAACCCCAGAATTTGATTATTGTCATTCAAGGGGGTCAGGGGACACCTCCGCTACCCTTATTCCACATTTTTTCTTTAATTTCTTTTTGTTCATGCCTAACTCAGCATTTCCTGATGTTTTGTATTTCTTTGATTTTTTTTGCGTAATTCATTTCCCCTCGGGATGGTATAATGCAGGTTCACCTTCTGGGGATAAGGACGGCCACCTAGGTAAAAGTCGGCACAACACCCCAAAGCTAACCCTCTCAAACCCATTACTACCTGTCCATCAACCCCCCTGCTGTCCCCTTGGTAGGCCTTCTATTTGTTAATGTAACAATATACCAATTACTTTTACTGAGACGAAGAAGATTGCTAACAATACCGATATTATGACTAACTCAGGCGAGTCGTCCTGAGAAACTCATAAAAATTGTCAAAGGACTTTTAGAAAGAGGGCCGCATAAAAGCACGAATGACAGTCCAGCACGGGAAATTCGAAGAAGATGCAGAAGACATGTGGGGGAGCTGAGAGCAGTCTGCGCCCAAAGGCAAGAGGCAGCCAATGGAAGTTCTTTGCTCTGTTTTGTGGAGCTGGTCAAGGACGTGACTGGGGCCTGGAACAGTCCAGTAATAGCACCTACACCGTCACTGAAGAGACCGGGATGAAGGTACACAGAGCAAGAGCTGCAGAGCGAAGAGATGCCCATGCAGCCAGCTACAAGGCGCAAGCACCCAGAAAGAACCAGCCCTGAGAACCCTACACTGGACACCAGTCCTGCAGCCAATGACGGGTACGGGCACATCACGAGGTGTAGGAGAGAGAGATAACACATGGTAATATTGACATAAGCATCTTCCTTGTGGAAGTACTTGAGAAGAGAGTCAACCAAGTGGGCCTAGTGAGAAGGGAAGAGAACCAAGGGTTTGGAACCCAAATCAAGGTGAGATCTATATTGATAGGAAGCATCTGTCTCATGGCAGTACTTGGCAAGAGAGTCAACCAAGTGGGCAAAGTCAAAACGGAAGAGAGCCAATGGTCTGCGACCCAAACCAAGATGAGATCTAGAATGATACGCATCATCTTCCTCATGGCAGTACTTGGGAAGAGAGTCAACCAAGTGTGCCTAGTGAGAAGGAAATTTACAACACGGCTTAACTTTTCAAAATCTGCAAGGAACTTGGCAATCTAACTGCTGTGTCCACCTCTCTCCTTACTTCCTATGCTCTCTGCCCCGCACTGGCCTCCCATTTTACATCAAAAATGCCAGACATCCTGTCCTCACTTTCCACCACTCCCATCTCCACTCCTCCTCCCCTGCCTCCATTGGCTCTCCTCCCTACACCCTTGCACTCTCCTTCATTCTACCCATAGCACCCAGTAAGGTCTCTAAAGTTGTCCGCTCTATAATTATGAAGGTCTCATCCAGACAGGTGTTCCCCTGCTCCTCTAGAACCATTAAGGACAACACTGCCTCTCTTGACCCGGCTGTTGCTGACTTCTGTAACCACTCCTTCACCACTGGGTCTTTCCCACTAACCCTCAAGCACTTCCTCATGCACCCTGTCTTAAAAAAGCCATCTGATAACCCCTCCTGCCCAGCTAACTATTGCCCTATCTCCACCAACCCTTTCCTGGGTAAAATCTTGGTGAAGTCGGTCCTCCCCCAATTGACTCTTCATATCAAACTTGTTGGTTGCCTCCGCAACCATCAATCTGGATCCCAGGCATCCAGAGGCACGGAAACCTTCTCTCCTGAACACCAAGACAAGATCATCTCAGAATTTGTGAAACCTACTTGCACCTCTACCCAACCCACCCCCAGGCAAACACTATGCAATGCCCTCTCACTACATTTCTACAACACTGCACTTGATACGATGGCAACCCTTAACTTCAAACTCTAAACCCTCAGCCCCACCCCAACCCTACCCCTCCTGATCCTGTCCCCCGACGACCGCAATGCCAGCCTTCGACTCTTTCCAACCCATCTCAAGAAACAAGTTCCTCGATCTACTATCCAGCAGCAGACCCTCCTGATCTCTGATCAACCCCTGTCCTGCCTCTCTTCTGAAAGAAATATTTCCCTTTACTTGCGCAGGAGAAAATGCAAGGTCCATAATTAACAACTCCCTGACCTCTGGTACCTTTCCAGATGCTTTTAAAATAGTGCATGTCAAACCCCTTCTAAAAAAGGCATCCTTCGACCCTAAGAACTACAGACCGATCTCCAACACCAGATTTCTCGCAAAACTCATTGACCGGGCTGCTTACTCCCAACTCAATGGCTTTGAAGAATCCAACAAACTACTCGACCCTGCGCAATCAGGCTTCAGGCCAGGCCATGGGACAGAAACCACCCTGATCTCGATCTTGGATGATCTTAAGGTCTCAGCAGACTCTGAGGGTTGTGCAGCACTAGTTCTACTTGATCTGTCAGCGGCCTTCGACACCGTGAACAATTCTATCCTCCTTGACTGCCACCACTAACTAGGAATCAAATGGATAGTCTCCTTCCTCAGCAACAGGAAACAAATCGCTTTCCTCTCCCCTTTTGTCTCAACTGCTTGCGCTGTGAACCCGGGAGTACCCCAAGGCGCCTGCCTCTCTGCTCTCCTATTTAACCTCTATCAACCATGCACACAACCTCTCCTGTTACAACTATGCCAACGATACCGAAATTATCTTGAGAATTCCCAGACAAGCACCAACTCACATCCCGACCTTTAAGCTTAGTGATATTGACCGATGGATGACAAAAAACCACCTCCTTCAGAACCAAGGTAAAACCGAAATAATGGTGTGTGGCAATACTGCCCTTCTCCCACAACCACTCCCATGGCTCCCCTTTCTTGGCACCTGCCCCCCAAAACAGTCAAAGCCTTGCCTGCACCATGGACCAGACCTAACTCTCTACTGTCAGATCAATAATGTATCAAAATCCTGTCATTTCTACCTCAAACTCCTTAGATGCATCTTCCCTTACCTCACCTACCCAAATCGACTATCTGCTGTTATGTTCATTGTTATGTCGAGACTGTACTATGCCAACTCCTTATACCTGGGAGCACCAGCATACCAACTAAACAAACTCCAAAGAATCCAAAACGCTGCTGCCAATCTCCTGCTTTCCCTGGGGCACAGAGACTAAAGCTCCCCCGCTCTCCGCACCCTTCACTGGCTCCCTGTAGGATGACGGGCCACCTTAAAAACCCTATGCATTACATGCCGAGCAGTGCACATGACCGGCCTAACGTACCTACAAGAGAAGATTAAACCCTAACTTCCCTCACGCACTCTAAGAGCAAGCACTGCCCTCTTACTAGGGATTCCAACATCTAAATCAGCCAGGATTGGAGGATCCGCCTTCTCAACCTTGGCTCCAAGACTGTGGAACTCACTCCCCCCACACATTCAACACACCCAAGACTGCATGGCTTTTCGAAAAGCTCTAAAAACCTGGCTCTTTCCATAAACACGATTAAGAACACCTAGGGCCGCTAAAACACTACAATACCATGGACCACGAATTCAATTTAATTACATTGGAAGGTAAATACAACCTGCAGACAAATGTTAAAGAAGATACCATGCAATGACCCAGCCGAAAGCGACTAACAAACCTCCAAGACAGAATCAGAAACAGTTACCATTGAAGGCAACCTTAGCGCCCCACAGATGCTAGATATAGGACTTCTAACTAGCGGCCTCGTGAGTCCACTACACCTGCCTAGCTACCCCTGTCTCATCTCCCACGAAATGCAGCTATCTCCTAGTGCATGAATATAATCCAGAAAATGAGGTGTGTCAGAATAAAACATCCATTACAGACACTCACCTCTCCTATCACTATGATCACACTCTACTCTACACCAACACACAATAGAACGCAGCTCAAGCCGATCAATTTCGGCCTAGCTGATCACATACGAACAACAGTCCACGAACACCTCAACATCCCGCTAGAACGCAGCTGCACCCCATGATAAAATCAGCCTAGCTTCACACATAAGCGTCTAATGCCTCCAGAATGCAGTCCTGGAGAACAACCACCAGACTGCACACATTCAACTGTTCTCTCAATACCAACACACCCAAGTCTAGGATGCAGCTACCATCAAGCAATAGCATCAGCTGCTCACATATTGAGTGCACGTGTTAGGCAGAATCACATGCAGTACCCTTTGGGAACACTACATGCAATTAAGAATACAAGTGTCAGTACAATTTCACCTTTGGTACAAGCCTGTACTACACAGTTATGTGGTAGCAGTGGCTGAGCAGCCAGACGTATCTCAAGAGTTGAGTGAGCAGTAGAACAAGTTACACAAAGGGCCAACAAATACAGTGGTTCAAACAAACACTTACTCAAGGTTTCTTGGTAAAAGAATATACATTTATTAACACAGTCAGTTTGAAAACATTACACTAGCAAGAGCAGCTCAATATCATATACTAATATACCACAAATACACAACCAATAAGGTATTGAACAAGTTCAGCTTCCCTGAAGTGGGAGCAAAATGCACTTCAGATATTTTAAAAAGGGGTAAAAAGATAAGGTTATAAGAATTAACAGCACAAATACTTTCATAGGCAGGGCAGAGGGTTTCAGTAAACTACAACCAGCAATTCAGTTCATAGGCCTGGGCCAAAGTCAATGGTTCAGAGTCTTTGTATAGGATATCACAGTTCTGCTAGTAAACGGTTAAGTCTTTGCCACGGATCTTGGGAGAATTTTGCTAGGCGAAAAGTTTGACAAATGTTTAGGGACGGACAAGCCTTAGAAGTCGGGAAAGTTTCACAAACTTTTTCCGTGGCCAAAAAGATTTCCGGACCTCGTTTGCACAGTACCTTTAAAGTGAAGGAAGAAGTGCTGGAGCTGAGGCAGTTGTTCCTTGCAGTTCGAACAGATCTCGCTGTTCCTGAGCTCCGGTCATGGGGACAAGAAGGAGGACGTCGGGAGGTTCCTGCACTGCCCAGGGATGAGGCCACAAGCTTGAAAAAACATTGGTTTATGGTGTGAGTGCCTTAAAGACCACAAAGTGGTATCCTTCCCACTGGCTGTCCGGTTTTCCACAGCACTCTGCTGAAAGTTTGACCAGGAGGGGACGGTGTCTAGGCGGCTTACGAGTTGGTTGTTCCCACCAAACTCAAGGGAAGAAGTTAACCTTGAAGGTCTTCTCTGTTGATGGAGTTTCAGGCAATTCAGACCTGCAGCAGGGCTGCACCAGTGGTCCAGGAGTGGCAGCAGTCCTCTTCCTTCCGCTCGTCTTCGGTTCTTTCATTCCAGTGGTTGACTCTGCTTTCCAAGTCCCAGAGACCTGCTTTCAAACAGTTTTCCCCCATTCATTCCAGCCTGGCTGTCACTCACACACCAGGGTGGCTGTCCTTGCTGGACAGCCAGCCGGCCAATCATGCCAGAGTGCATTCAGGTCTAGTAGGAGACTAAGCAAAGGGAGTTTTGGGCACCGACCTCACATCCTGTCCATCCCATACACTCAGTCGCCAGAGGAGGGCTTTAGCACTGAAGCTCGCCAAAGGCCAACAAACAAAGGGACCAAACCTGGTTTGGCGTGCAGAGGCAAACACAAGAAGGACCTTTCCAAAAAGAAATGGCGAAAAAAGTTGACTGAAGTCTGTTTTTACAGATAAGTCTGGGGCGCCATATTGGAAAACATGGCTGACCCGATTATTAGCTACTTGTTGTTCGCGGTCAGGAAACATCATGGCAGTTTGATCTAAACCACTGCCACCACCCATTTAATGTAGGAAAGGGTAATATTTTACTGTTACATGTGTGTTTTAACTCAGGGGATGCTAGGAAACCCCTCCAGCACTCTGTAGGAAGGTAGGGTGTGCTGGGTCAGTAAATTTAAAGAGACTAGTAAAGTCAGTTTAACTTTACATGCCCTGAGAGACAGTAGTCAGTCCTAGAGAAGGTATTTAAACCTTGGGAAGTCTGAAAGACATCCCTGTGCCACTGCACTGAAGGGGCTGTGTGACACACATAAAAAGATGATGCCTACGGAGTTATTTTAAAACTCCATAACCAAAGAACACAAAAGTAAAACACACATCAAAATACATGGAAGAGTGGGAAAAAAAAGGCTTGCACTCTTGCCAGGTAAAAAAATCAAATCCTAGAAATCCAGCAAAGTTGCTGGGGGTCTCAAACGGTAACGGAATTAGCACATTCTGGAGAATTCTCCATAACAGCACCCAATCACCAGATAACTGCCTACTGTCTCAACTGACCTGGACTGCAGTCTCTGAGGGCGTTCAACCCACAAGCACTCTGAGGTCATACCAATGATATATAGATCGCAATGTAAATGCCAAATGACATAACATAACATAACATGCTCACAAACCATGACTCTATCTCTCCTGTTGTCCTCATGCAAGTGCATGATGATTGAAGTCAATCTCCCATCTGATTTTGACAAGGTCAACCATTCTATCCTCATAAAACAGCTCCGTGATACCCTCGGTATCACAGACCAGGCACTGGATTGGCTGACCTCTTTCCTCACTAACCACCCTTCCCAGCTGCAACTGGGCACTTTCTCCCTGACCATCTCACTCTCTAGCTGCGGCCTCCCCCAGGGCTTTATTCTATCACCATGGCTCTTCAATTACTATCTCTACCGTCTTACTCACCTGATCGTATCTTTCTCTCCTCATTTCCAGTGTTACGCCGATGATGCACAGCTTTCTTCAAACTTCCCTCTACTACCTCCTCTTCCCCCTCGCTCATCCCTGATTGCCTGACAGCCATACAGACATGGGGCACAGCTAACGGTCTCTGCCTTAATGCCAGTAAGACGGAGATCCTTCTCATAGGGACACCTGCGTCTCATTTCCCTCCAACTCTCTGGTCACTCTCCTTGGGCTCTCTACCCTCATGATCCTGTAAGGCCAAAAACATTGGGCTCATCTTTGACTCTACTCTCTCCTTCACCCCTCACATCTTGGGGCTTGCCAAGAAGGCCCCCTTCCAACTTCACCACCTTTGAGGCATTCTCCCTTTCCTCACCTTTCCCCAGAAGCTCAATTCTCCAGAGCTCTGGCCCTTTCTAGACTATACTACAGCAACAGCCTCTTCCTCAACCCCCCCTCTCCTCTCTATACCCCTTCTGCTAACCCAGAATTGGGCTGCAAGACTTATCAATGGCCTCAAACCCAGGGACAGTATCTCTCCAGCCATAAAAGCCCTCCACTGGCTCCCAGTTGCTGCGAGAACGAAATTCAAGACCCTCTGCATCATCCACAAGGACTTCTGGGGCCTGGGACTACGCTATCTTCAACTTTCATTCCCTAAATGCTTCCCTGCTAGAGCCCTCTGCTCCTCTTACTCCAACTCTCTGCTTGTCAAACGTTTCTCCAAGCAGAGAGTGGGGGGGGGGAGGTTCCTCTCTTCGGCTGGTGCCTCCCATTAAAACAGCCTCCCTGCCCCTCTCAGAGTTGGGCCTGTCCTCCTTAAGTTCTGGAAACTTCTAAAAACTCTTCTTTTCTCTACCTCTTTCCCTTCCCTGCCTACCACCCCATTGCCACTGAGACTGGGGTCTGGTCCTCATGCTTCACTCAAGTTAACAGGCCCTCTTCACAGTCGACACCAGCACCCGTCCCCCCTCAACACTGCCCTAGTTGGCACGGTGACTGCGCATCACACCCTCAGACTCCTCCACCCTTGCACTTAGCAAATGGCCTCCTCCCTTGGCTCCCTATGGCACTTCCCTCCTGGACTCCCACCAGTGCTTGTCCATACCTTGCTCCCTTCCCCTCCTCCCTTCCCTATCCACTGCACTTATCTTCACTGCACTTGCACATCCACATGTCACAAGGCCTAATAGGACCATGATTGCATATTCACTGTTTCGCAGTGTTATTTACTCCCCCTGTTCCCTGCCCACTTTGTCTTGCGCCACCTTGAAACACCATTCTGTTGTATAGGCGCCTAACAAATGCTCAATAAATAAATTAAATAAATAAAGGAAAGTGAACCAAGGGTCTGGGACCTGAACTGAGGTAAATCCTATGTTAATGTGAGTCATCTTGCTTGTGGCAGTACTTGGTAGGGGAGTGAACCAAGTTGGCCTAATAAATGAAGAATAGAAACCAGGGTCTGGGACCCAAACCAAAGTCAGCATACAAGCAATTCTCCTTGTGGCAGTACATGGCAGGAGAGTGAACCATTGGGCCAGATAAGAAAAGTGGAGCAAACAGCGTCTGAAATACAAACAAGTACAGAGTGAATATAAGCGGGAGAAACCCTCAAAAACAGTTGTAAAGAAAAGACCACTGACAGGCTAAGGAGATCCTGGGACTCTTACAAACGTTACCTGCAAAGGTAGGGGAAGGGAGCCATTCCCCCTGACCTCAATTGGAACTTTTTTGAAACTAGTACACAGGGGAAGGGAGTAATTCCCCATGGGCACGTTTGGAACTTTGTTTTTCCTAACATCCAGGGCAAGGAAGTAATTCCCCATGGATACAGTTGGAACTGTGGTAAAATGATTATACAGGGGAAGGGAGTCCTTCACCCAGGAACCAGCTTGAACATAATCAGAGAAGCCGGGTAAAGGGAGTTATTCCTCCTGGCCACTTTTGGAACTGTGCGCAAACCAAGACCAGGGCAAGGAAGTCATTCGCCCTAGTAGCGATTGGAGTACTGAAGAGACTTTCTTTAAAAACACCAGGAGAAGGGAGTCATTTGATTAAGACTCTTTAGTTGTAGTGTAAGGGACAGTTATAGGGTTTTGACTCACAGTGGTTGCTTTATCAGTTTTTGGACATTCAGTCAGATTCTTCAGTTTTTCGTTTTGAGGCAGGGAAACCCATTTTAGAGTTAGGGATAGCTAGGTATTTGAATTCAATAAAAGTTTTTGCCAACCAATATGACACCTCCTGATCAGTTGCCTTCTTTCTCACATATACAATTGCCAACTTCAAAATAAGAAATTCAGTCTTATTGAAACAGTGCAACGTAAAAGAATGCACAACACTCCCGCACCACAAACTTTACTAAAACCTTCAACTTTCCACCAAACACGACACACACACACCACTACCAAATTGCAAACTTGAAATCACACTGCAAATGGCACCCCCTTGAGAATAACACTCAACTAATACACTAAATTTCAAGCACCATGCAACAGACATGAAAAGCAATCCATATAGACCCACACACTTAAACCTGTGACTTGAAATGATATAATGTGGCATTTATAACGCGCCTGTACACAAGTGTTTCTAGGCATGACAAGGAGGGGAAACAAAGGGTGGACAAAGTAATGATCTTACTAGGCCTTGAGTCATTCAGATTGTTCAAGATCAGAGAACAGGGAAGGGGAGAAGTGACGGCGGTGGGTTAAGGGGAAGTGCAGTTAACTCATAAGTGCAGCCTGCAGGTAGCTCATAAATGCAGAGAGAAGAGTCTGTAGGGTTGCAGATACAGACCCTTAATTTCTGAGAAGCCCAGAGGCAGTGCAAGGGCAACTGGACATGCAGGAGCCTGGGTCCAATTCAGAGGGTGACCAGTGTGCATAGCAGTCAGGTGCATCAGCAGGGGAGAGGAAGAGAGAAGCGGAAGCAAAAAGGAAGATCTTGAGTTGCTCCTGAACGGGAGGTGGTTCTGCTCAAGTTTGCGAGAGGCAGGGAGGCTGTTCCAGAGGGAGGCCCCAGCCAAGGAGATAGATCTTCCCCCAACTTTCTGCTTGGAGAAACATCTGACCCTCAGAGCATTGGAGGTAGATGAGCGGAGAGCTCGAGAAGGAAGATGTTTTGGAAGAGAAAGTTGGAGGTAGAGCAGTCCCAGGCCCCAGAAAGCCGTGCGGGTGATGATGTAGAGGGTCTTGAACTTGATCCTTGCAGCCACGGGGATCCAGTGAATAGATTTCAGAGCTGGAGTGAGACAAACTCTGCACTTGAGGCAAAGGATACGTCTAACAGCTCTGTTCTGGATAAGTTGTAAAGGTCGAAGAGTAGAGGCAGGAAGATTTAGAAAGAGGTTGTTGCAATAGTCCAGCCTAGAGAGGACCAGAGCTCTGCAGACAGTGAGTTTCTGGGGAAAAGTGAGAAAAGGAAGAATACCTCTGAGAAGGTACAGCTGAAAGTTTGACTTCTTAGAGCTGTCAGAGATGTGAGGAGAGAAGGAGAAGGTGGAGTTGACACCAAGGTTCTTAGCCTCACACGAAGGACCAGGAAGAGGGCCCAGAGTGGGCAGCCAGAGAGGGAGCGGGTGTGCCAATGAGGAGCAAACCCAGCACACAGACTGCTTTTTCGAACTGAATCTACCAACATCACAGCAAAAGCTATCTTGCACTACTCTCTTCCATTCCACAAAATAACTGTTCCCAATCCTTAATTTTCAGATTCACCTCAGTGCCCGGAGACCATACAAATGGCAGTGGTGCGTGGTGTATTTTGTCAGCTGAATCATTACAGGTTTCAGTAAACCTGAACATTACTTCTAAAACCTTTAGGAAAATGCATCTTCATCTGTGACATACAATTCACAGAGTAGGCCACTGACATGTTAACATTTCCTTTTGTAATAGCCTGTCCTAATCTTTGTTTATGTCTAGTTAACTTTGAAATGACTATGCCATCCAGACATTGATCTTGAGCAGTGGATCCATAATAACAGATTTATAATGTAGGTTGATATGTGTCGCAAACAACCCCAAAATAACAACTCCCAGCAGGGGCTCAAGGTTTTAATAACATGTTTTGCAGCATACTAAGGTACTCACTCACTCATCTACAATTAAGCAGTTCCCACACCTGACATAGTGTCCCTATTTCCAAGGTTAGTAAACAGAGCCTATTGTCCCCTACTATCTAAGTGCTACCTACTAAAGGCCCTCATCTTCTCTGCCTAATCTCTCTCCGGGACTTCCTAGGCTAGATCTACTCTCATGTTCATATTAGCTCTATGGGATTATATAGTTGTGCCTTTTGAAACACTCAAGCCCTACTCAATGCTCTTCCTTCTGTGCCCTTACGTTCCTCGCCCTGTTTCTCTCTATTTCTCTCCCTTCTTCTTGTTACTCTCCTCCATTCAACCCCTTCCACCTTAACTTGGTCTCATACGGCTAAGTACTTACACTATCCTTCACTCTTACCTATTGCTCGCATCGCGTTATTTCTGGACATCAAAAGTGAAGTAGGTAAAGAGAACTTTGAATTTGTGTTTAACTGATATACTTGTGCCCGAACTGTGCCAAAATGAATTGACATAGTAGAGAGATAAGCACGCTCATGAATTTAGGGTATCATGTATCACCGACTTTGTAGTTGCCCGGTTACACCGGAGACTACATTTCGCTGCTTCAGTGCAGGCAATTCTGACAGGCTGGTCTTTGCTGTTATTTATTCTGCTGACCTCTTCCTTTGAAGTTGATTCCACCTTCACTTGGTCTCACACAGCTATGTACGTGCATTCTCCATCACTCTTACCTATTGCTCGCTATGCACTATTTCTGGAAATCGAAATTGAAATAGGCATAAGAACTTTGAATTTGTGCTTAAATGATATTATTGAGTATGAACTGTGCCAAGATTTATTGACATAGCAGAGAGATAAGCACTCTCAGAAATTTAGCATATTACGTATCCCTGAATTTGTAGTTTCCCGGTTACACGGGAAACTACATTTCACAGCATTCTAGTGCTATATCTAGGTACGTGAGGTGCTTCAGCACCAGGGGCGCTTCTGTGACACGCCAATCTTCGCCGGAAATTATACTGCAGACTTATTCCTTTGAAGTGGATTGCACATTCACTTGGTGTCATACGGTTAAATACTTGCACTCTCTTTCACTCTTACCTATTGCTCGCTTTTCACTATTTCCGGACATCGAAATCGAAATAGGTATAAGAAATTTGAATTTGTGGTTAACTGATATTGCTGTGCACGAACTGCACCAAGGTTAATTGACATATCAGAGGAATAAGCACTCAAGAATTTAGCGTATCATGTATCACTGACTTTGTAGTTTCCCGGTTACTCCGGAAACTACATTTCCCAGCATTCTAGGTCTTTATCTAGGTACATCTGCCGCTTCAGTGTTGGTGCTTCGGTGACAAGCCAGTCTTCGCTGGTATTGATACGGTTGACCTCTTTCCTTCAAGATGATTACAGCCACACTTGGTCTCAAATGGCTAAGTACTTGCACTGAACTTCACTCTTACCTATTGCTCGCTTGGCACTATTTCTGGACATCGAAATTGAAATAGGTATAAGAACTCTGAATTTGTGTTTAACTGATATTATTGTGTACGAAATGTGCCAAGATTAATTGACATAGCAGAGAGATAAGCACTCTCAGGAATGTAGCGTATCGCATATCACCAACTTTGTAGTTGCCCTGTTGCACCGGAAACTACAATTCCCAGCATTTTAGGGCTATATCTAGGTACGCCAGGCACTTCAGCACCGGCGCTTCTGTGACAAGCCAGTCTTCGCTGGTATTTATACTGCTAACCTCTTCTTTGAAGTTGATTCCACCTCACTTGGTCTCATACGGCTAAGTACTTGCACTGTTCTTCACTCTTACTGATTGCTCGCTTTGCTCTATTTCTGGACATCAAAATTGAAATAGGTATGCAAACTTTGAATTTGTGTTTAACTGATATTGTTGTGTACAAACTGTGCCAAGGTTAACTGACATAGCAGAGAGAGAAGCACATGAATTTGGCGTATCATGTATTGCGACTTTGAGGTTTCCTGGTTATACTAGAAACTACATTTCCAGCATTTTGGGGCTATACACATAGGTACGTCAGGTGCTTCAGCTCTGCCCCTTCTGTGACAAGCCTATCTTCACCGGTCCTCATAGGACACGTTGCACTGGCGTCCCATTATCTACATCTCCCTAATCTAGTAAGTGTGGACTTGCTACATCCTTGTGCTCTTGCACACTCCTCTCCATTCCTAGTGACCCTCTCGCTCTCCCACCTATACCAGCGGCCTTCCACTCGTTTATCTTTGACCAACAAATATGCAAATACTACCTGATTCCTCTTATATCTGCTTGCTTCATTTCCCTTCCACACAAGGCCTTACCTGACACTTCATATGCCCTTCCTGTTGTTGAACTGTCTTAGAACTCTCAGTTAATAGACTAATATGTGTCTATTTTCAAAGCGTTTTAGGCCTTCTAGAACAATTTTGCATACCACTGATACTACAACCTTCTAGTCCTTTATTATGGGCTACTTATATGAACATAATCTTCTGTTGGCAGCTCAGAAAGCTGTTTGTATGGCTATTTTCAATTTAAATACCTGCTGATAAAACTGGATAGTGCTCCTATATCCTCACCTGGATTCCCTGCACAAGATCAAGCTCATACGCAACAAGGTCCTCGAGATTGTGTCGATCAGTTTGTAGTTGCCCAACCCGGCAATCCACCAACACCTAATTTAAATGTTGATGTAGTTGCTCTGGAATGTACCATCTCCAATGAGGGTCATATACCCTCCCTCGCAATGAGGAATACCCAACGCCAAGAACTAGGCCACCAAACAGAGACTCCATCCTCTGTTGACAACTACTGCCATGACAATGGAAACTTGCTAAACCTGAACGTATATACCACAAGACTATCAGCCATTAAAAACATAACTGTGACTACTACCTCTTGCAGAGACATTAATACTAACATTGAAAAGCCTGAAAACACAGACATTAAACTCCGAATCCCAGGCTATCAACTAACAACTTAGTAGAAGAGAGAGAAACGATGAACACATCTATCTACCTTAAGAATGAATAGGATATTACATCCCCCTATCTAACCGGACTGATAGCAACAATATTAAAGCTGCACTATTAAACATCAGATCACTTAACAAACATGTGATTGATATACATGATTATATCATTGACAATGACCTCGACATTCTGTGACTAACATAGACCTGGCTCACATACTATAGCGGCCCTAAGATTAACCTGGCCACCCCTGAGGGATACACCATCTCCTGTAAAAACATGGAGCAGGGCCACAGGGGAGGAGTAGCCTTCCTTGAAAATAAACTATTCAATTTCTTTGAATCTCCTAGCCACTGCAACCACTGTGAAATTCTTCACTTGAAATTCAACCCAACACATTGAAGTTGTGTTAAGATTGTCCTGCTATATCAACTTCCTGAAGATATACGAAACTACAACTAGGATATTATTCAAGTCTTGAGCTCTTGAGACATTGAATCGACCCAATTGGGCCACCCTGTTTCGTGAAGACCTTAACCACTGGCACAGCAATACTACTGACAAAGATGCAATTTCACTAAAACAATGCCTTAACAACATTGATTGTTACATCAACAACAATTATCCTACCTCTAAAAAAGGGAATACAGTATTTTGTGTAGTATTCCACTCTGACACATATGTTGGACCAGGTAGCGCTGTTAGAAAAGAAAACAGTCAGAAGAAAACACCATGCATAACAAGTGGTATGCATCTGAGCTCACATTTCAGAAAAAAGAAGAGACGAGCTGAGCGAACATGGCAATAAAAAAAAAACTATGATACTAATAAAGAAACCTGGAAGAAACTTGAACATTCTTACAGACTAGCCATTCTCGAGACAAAACAAATATTTCAAGGAGCAAATGAACAGGGGAAAAACAACAATACCAAAAAGCTCTTCAAAATATGAAAGTCACTCAAAAAGCGCAAGGACCATCCATATCCCCAACAAGCCAAGACAGTGCCAAGGTTCAGCATGCCTTTGCTGATAATAATTTACCAAACGTTTGTAATAAGCTGCCAGCTAAACAAAACCACTTTAAGTTCAATTTTAATTCCATCACAATATTAGACATGGAAAAAACGTCGGCCATAACACAGTCCTCCTTCTGTCCTGGAGATATTATGCCTGCAAAGTTTATCCTTTACAAGAAAGGAATATGCTCTTATTTTCTTGCCAGATTCGTAAACGTGTCTTTCCAACACAATCATGTCCCAGATATCATCAAGGAGGTCACCGTCACCACCCTGGTGAAGAAAGCAGGTCTGGACCCTAAAGACACTAAAACCTAAATCCCATCACCAATTCCAACTTTTTGCTGAAGACTGTAGATAAAATTGCCACCGTACAACTTCAGACTTACTTAGACATCACTTTCAAACTACACACCAGGTAGTCAGGTTTGAGGTTGGGGCATAGTACAGAGACAGCTCTGCTTGACCTCCAGACCCACACGCTAGAGATTGTAGGATAAGGGAAAAACAGGACTGTTAGTCCTATTGGACCTATAGGTAACATTCGATCTTTTAGATCACAAGCGCCCTCTTAACAATCTTGCCGATATAGGGAACTTGTCAGAAGAAACAATCAATTGGGTTCAGCTGTTTCGAATCCATTCTAAATCTACCATTTGTTGGGGCGATGCAACTTCAGAGACTGCTCCCATCCTCTGTGGTGTTCCTCAGGGAGCTTGTCTATCTCTTACATTGTTCAATGTTTATATCACACCACTCTGTGATCTCCTGGCTGATAACGGGGTGTTCTTCACTAATTATGCGGACTATACTCAGATAATTCTTGAGATCAATGGAAAGTAGGATATTGTTACAGCTAACCTCATACATGTAAAGAACATGATTGAACACTGAATGACCACCAATCGGATGTGCCTTAACAGCGGGAAGACAGAGCTGTTGATCTTTGGATCTCCAAAGACACAGGCTAAATTGGATGCTAGTTACTCTAGCTTTAACATCAAGGACAGTAACATCCCCAAATTAGGGAAATTTAACACCTTAGGCACCTACCTAGAATCCTCTCTCAGTGTAGAAGCACACGTGAACCAGACCACCAAAAATTGTAGATACTATCTCAGACTACTAAAAAACATAAAACCATTAATTTCTGAGGTGAACTGCACAACAATAGCGTGTGCCATCATATTATCAAGACTAGACTACTGCAACGCCCTCTTAATTGGTGAAAGCAAAGGATGCCTCCATAAACTGCATCATAAAACAGATCTTTAGGAGAGATCATATCTCCACTAGTAGGCAAGCTATGCACTGAGTCCCAGTTACAGCCGGTATCTAATTTAAGGCAGCTATACTGGTCCACAGATGCCTCTATGGTAAACCTCCTACCTACTTGAAGACCTGAATGGTCATATATGAGCCCAAAAGAACCTTAGGCTCAAGTAACTTGGCCCTTATTGCCTGCCCCAGATTCTAGCAGAAAAACGGTTTAGGCAGGTCCTTTCCTGTCATGGCAGCTCGGTCCTGGAACTCTCTACCAGTGGACCTATGACAGGAAGTCAAGCTGTCTTTCTTCAGTAAATCACTAAAGACCTTGCACTTTAGCTAATGCAGCTTGAGTAGGTTCTTCACAGGCTTCTTAGTTCTCTTTCTACCTCTTGTCCTGTCTTTAGTGTTGGTAGCATCGTGTTCTTGTGCACCCTAATGCCTAAGGGTCTTTGTTATGAAATAAATAAAAATAGAAATCCTACATCTTACACCTCTCCCCTTCAATGGCTTTTTTTTCCTTCTAGAACCTACCTCCACCTCCAAAGTTACTGTCTACACTCTTCACCCTGCTTTACTATTACTCTCTCCTCTCCGACCATTACTACGCTCCACTCTTCATCCTACTATGACTCTCCCCTCTCTATACCATTACTACACTTCCCTCTCCAAGCAGGAGTACTCCCCCCTCTCCAGATATGACTAGTCTCCTCTCTCAACACTACTGATACTCTTCACACAACTACTCCATCCCACCTTCTACTAAGTCACCCTCCTTTCAATTTCTGAATCACCTTCCACTCATTCACTACAATGCCTCTACTACTCTCACTCACCTTACCTTGCATGCACTCTTGCCACACAGTACCACATGCTCTCGCCAAAGAATACCTAGCGTTTTCTTCTAAACACCTCCACACTCCGGTCGACCATCCTTCCCCTTGTTGGTCTCTTGGTCTACCACCTCCTCCTCCTACTCCTCCGCACCACACCGCAGTGGAAAAGCACACACCTTCCTGTTTCCTGTCACCTGTATTATCCTACTCTATCTTCTTGCATTGGACTTCTGATCCCAGGCAATCTGATTCTCACTTCCCGACCCAGGAGGTGTTGCAGTGGTTAACATTTAGAAATATTGGGGTAAGCCCCATCCCTTTTCTCTTTGCAGGACCGCTATGCTGCAACAATGTCAGCCTACTTTTTTGAATGTTCCATTTCCATTTTTTGTTAGGGAGCCATGTTGCAGTGAAGTCCCTGGTCATTTTTGAGGGTTTTTAGGTTGTGTGAAGAGCTGTTGCACGGAACCGGTGTTTGAGTCTTTTTTGTGAGGATCCAATGTTGCAGGCAGAGCGTGGCATGTGCTGTTGACAAGTGGCTGAGTGGCACGTTCCACGCAGCCTTACAGATACTCTGCTTCTCCGGCTGGTGGCTGTCTCTCCTTCCACTGAACAGAGAACTCAGATGCCCAGAAAAGTCTATCTGGAGGGTCTGATGGGTTATACCCTGATATCTATGGTTGTCTGAAGCACTAAGGAAATGACTGGCAAGCATTTGTTTCCGATGGTATGGGGGGGATAAAAGTGGCACCATTTATATACATGCAAGCACTTGGGAAGGGGACAGGAATTGGGGCCTCTTTCTTCTGCCACAGTACACCTCCGTGGCAGGACTGCCTCTGATTTCCATCCTGGTATGCCTCCTGCCCCGGCCAAGAGGCTAACATTTGGAAAGTGTCAGGTCTGACTGTTGTGATCCCTGCATCTATATCGGTTGAGCACGTGAGAGTCTGTTAGTTGGCATAGCGACTCATGAAAGCGCAACGTCTGTTCAAGCCCAAAGGGTAGTGGTGCCAGGAATAAGGCAGTGCAGATATGAGGGAGAGGGGATAGGATGGAAAACTACAGTCCTAAAGAAAGTTGATAGTTTTGTTAAATCCCATACTGCCAGCCCATGGACTCTGTGAACACCTATGTTTGTCAACATTAGAGTAAAGAAACAGGTGACAGTCCACAAACATAAGAAACCGTTTGCATTGTTTTTATATGAGATGAAGAAGGAACTGACGACAAAATTGCCCAACGTGTAATTTATCAGTGAAAGGAAGCAAAGTCGCAGCAAAGCATGTGAGACCAACCCAAGAAAGGCCACTAGCTTTTAGCAGCCACCATTGAAAGAATGCACAATGCTCCCTTCAAACATGAATGAATTGGGGTTTCTCATTGCACCCGCTGTTTTTATTCCCACACAACGTACCGAGGGACTTTTTATAGCAGTTCAGGGAAATAGATGACATTACTGTGATTTGATATTGTGTGATGCAGTGCTCTGCATTGCCATAGCCATGAATGCTTCACTCAGCCCGTAACAGCCACCAGCTCGCCGTGGCAGGCGCATTCTTTCCCTCTTTACAAGCAGACATTAGGGGAAAGTCTAGTGCACCAGAAACGTGTTAGGCTTTCTCGCATGCCACCGTAAAATAATACACCGCTGGCTTGAAGACAAGGTTTCTTTACATCCTCATCCTCGGGAAAACTGATTAGCATCAATTTTATCCTTAATTTCACGAGCTTGCCTAAAATAAACATCTTGAAGGTAATTGGTCCATTTCGAAAGTGTGCTGCCCGCCTGCATTTTGAAAGGATAACAGTGTGTGCTTTTGTGAAAACGAAATAATTATGGGAGGCAGAAAGTACAACATAAAACAATGGGGTGCAACTTTTGACAAAAGAGTATTGCCACTCTTATTTTCAATTCGATTAGAGTTTTTCAGGAAATTAAAACCTGGAAATAGTGTTCAAATGGAAAACAGATGAAATGCATAGATAGACCAGCAGGTTTTAGCAAGGCGGACATGTGCGAGTAATCACTGAGGATTTTTTTTGTTTTTCTGGAAAAGGTCCTTTTATGTTTTTAACACTTAACACTTCATAAAAGGATCTAATAGGCAGGACAAAAAGAAAGAAGCAGTAAAGTGCAACTCTTAGAAAGAATATTTTTCCAGACGTTCATATTGTTAGCCGCGCTCTGCCTACAGCCGCTGGCCAGCTTTGCCATTTGCATTAGCTACTATTTCAGCTATGCTCCTTTGCTGGGAAAGAACCTGTTGAAGGCATAATCCAGACACCGTATGCATTCGCTGAAACATTCCCTTCAGCAAGTGTAATGCACATCAATGAAGAACGCTTTGAAACAATCCAGCAGCAAACCTAACCCCTAAAACTGGGGCCGCACGTTCATAACACAAACCTGTATAGCTGGACACGTTTCCTTCGATACCTTTGGGTGTTATTCGTGTGCAAGTGTATGTTGATCATATACCTCAGTGTACGAGGTTTCTTGGCAAACTAGGTGAACAGTTCAACGCCCTACGCACTAGACCTGTTCTTTCTGCTAACTATGGTTAAGAGGGGATTTGTTTCCCAAAAGGCTGTGGTCACAGAAAGCAGGAGGCAAAATGTGTAACTCATATGAGGCTGCAGATTCCTGCTCGCTCGTCCCATTATTCTCAGAGGGGAGTTGATTTCAGAAGGCGGGACTAGCCGGTGGTGCAAGCAATGCACAGCCAGCCCCTGCATGCACATGCAAGTGTTAGGCTCATTGGTGCACTGAGACATGAATTGGTCAACTGCTACCGTGTGGGGTGTAGGGCTGGTGTCTCCTCCCCAGCCACATAGTCGCAGGAAGCGCATTTTCAGTGCAAGCCTGGAAGGACTCCTCAATGCAACCACAGTGTTTATATTTCCACACTTCTTTCAGGGACGGATGTAAAAAGTGAAAACTGCCCACGTGTCACATGATTATGACGTGCACAAGTACTTGTATAGGTGCATATCACTCAGTTCTTCGGAAATACCATGTCCAGTTCAAAGTTACAACCGCACAAAGATGCTGCTTACAGCTGTTGTTTAATGCACGTGCCACTTGACTTTAGTGACTTGTTTCCTAAAGGTCCAGATAAATGGAGTTGAGATGTTTTATCATTCAAACACATCTAAACGCTTTAGGGATACAAGCAGGCATACAAACCGGACGAAGCATCACACCTTATGCTATATGCTTTTGGGCAATTAAAGATGAAGGCACAGCAATCCATCTGGGCCAAAATGGGGTCAAATAAAAAGGGCCTGATTATGAGTCCCGCTGGATTCAAAGTCATGCAGACCCTTCTACTATTCCCGATTGTGCAGTCGCATAGGACTCAATGGAGATTAGTAATTACTGTATGACGCGGTTATTACATGTAATAATGGTAACTGCCACCACACAAAAGCTGGAGGAGTGGTAGAATCTCAAGGTTGACTTAGTGTTTGGTGGAGTGATAAAACATTTGGTATTCTAAAATACTGGACGTTTTACCACTACTGTCAAACGTGCAATCAGGCGGTAGGTGGCTGTGGAGGTCAATTGGTTAGTAACAGGTGTCAAGGTTAAGCTGGACAAAGAGTGTACTTATCCAGCATTCAGGATTAGGGATTCTCAGTCAGTTGAGCTATGTTAGTCTGGGGTGTTTTTCTGGAGCGCTCTTCTTCCCTGCAGGAGCTGGTTTCAGGCGTGACAATGTAGGGCCCTCAATGGCAGATCAGGCGGGCAGCAACAGCCAGCCATTACTCGGTCACTGTGAAGAAATCTCCTGCCAAAAGCAAGATTGCGGCAGAAGAGGAACATGCAGATCGTGGCATGATTGGGTGACTTCTACACAATTGCCCCATCATAGCTCTTAGTCTCACGTTAGAAGAGCCAAAGGAAATCTCCAAGAAGGAGCAAGTTAAAGGTTGTAGCCTATATACATTTTATTTTATTGGCTACACCTAGTTACAAAAAAACAACCTTTTATCCATTGAATCCATCATCTAAGAAATACTTTCGTAAGAGACCAATATCAACTACAATCAGTCTGGCTTGCCGTCAATCTGATCCAGTATTGGTAAATTTAAAACTTCAATCTTCTTAAAAATCGCAATGAGCAATTTGACAAGTGCCAATGTGATCAGAACTTTCACCTGGCATCAGTATTTTCCACCAAGCTTCTGCTGGTCTAGGTCCATATTTCCTGATCACTTCCGTCAGAGGTTTCGATCTTAGTTTCTTAGTTGCTGGACAGGTCATCACAAGATGTTTGAGTGACTCGACTGATAGGTCCACTTCACACAGTCTGCAAGATAATGTTCCTCCTTCTAGTCTCCTAGGCCTCAGAATTTCCCTGGTGGGAAATCAATTAAGGCGGAATCTGAAGAATTGTTCCCTGAAAAACCAATTCGGAAAGAGTTGTAGGTATCTCTGCAAACCATTCAAGCTTCTCGCTTCTTGCAATGGTTTCCCATGTAGTTTGAATGCTTGCCTTTATCTTGCATTTATAGTTTTTTCATCTTGTCAGGGTTTTGTTGGAGTGTTTGTTCTGTTTCACCAAGCTCCAATATTACAGCCTTACAGGCACTTTCCCCTCCTACGAGTGAATGCTCTGACCTTTCTTATAAGGCCTTAGGTAGTGTCATACATCCTCCCTTGAGCTGATCTTCGAAACATTTCCCAAAGAGAAATAGAGATGTCCAGGTTGCTATGGCCTTTAGTGATGTTAGGCCCAGTTCCATTCATATGACCGGTATTGGAGCATTCCTTGGTAGGCCAAGTACTTTCTTCCAAAAAGTTCCTAAAATATTTGCCAGTTCTCAACCCCAAAGTTCAGGGAGGTCTCAACTCCATAGGTTAAGATGGGCGTCACCTTCATCCGATAAAAGGACATAATTGGAGTCATCGAGAATCCCCAGAATCTTTTCAGCAATATTCTGCCTTGGCCAGCCAAACTGCTTGCTTTCCTTGTCAAGGACTCAATTCTTGGAGTGTCGCATCTGCTTGTATTTAAACTGACTTCAAGGTAGGTAAATGAGTTCACTACAGGTATTTTCTCACCCAATAAGTACCATACATTGGATCTTTCCACCCCTCGTGGTGTGGGTTCTCCGAAGGACATGATCCACAGAGAAGGTCCAAAAAGGCCGAAACAGGTGTCTGGGATTACTATTGCTATTCTTGTAAAGAGGAGAATTGCCTAACATTTCGGTGCTGGACTGACCAAGTGGGTGGCACGGAACCGATATGCAAATGGATCTCTCTCCTTTGGGAATGGTACAGTGAGCTAAAACGTGGATGTAGACCCTCCTGAGTTGGAACTTACCCTTGGAACAGGTTATTTGGCCATGTTCGTTACCGGAAGTGGGGCTCCAAGACCTTTGTACGAACATTTAATAATATAATTAATGTGCTTTATTCTAATTATCAGCACTTCTAGTGGTAATGTTTCCAAAGCACATAGCACAGCTTGATAAGTCACCAACTGAAGAAAATGAAACACAAGTTGATATTGTGTAAACATATGTGATTGAATAATTGGTAATAATTATTTTACAAAACAATAAAGTGAATTTGGCCACAAAGGTTTCAAAAAGGAAAATATCTGTCCAGAAACCCAAAAAGAAGGCGAACCACTTGACAGGCGCAAACCAAAGTGTTAAAAGTCCAAGCAAAACGCAGAAATGCCAAACCAAAGTATTCCCTCCTCAAAGCAGGACCATGAGTACCAGGCAGCCAGATATTTCCTCAAGTCTTCGATCCACTATCTTGTAGGGACTTTCCTTGGGGCTCTTTACTTTTGGTGCAACAAAGGCTTCTTGACAGGCTGGGCCCCGGGTCTGTGTCTTTGGGAAGGTTGCATGTCCCCCAGTGAGGATCTCCATTTCTCCACTTGATGTTCTTTCCTGGGCTGTCTTCCCTGGCCCCAGGTGACATGGTGCTGTATCATCCTTCCACCGGCCTCTACACCCTCCCCTGGATGAACGTGGTCCCCTAGAACCTACCCACTCCTTTGTACAGGAGTGGGCAGTCTCTCTCCCCTGCCTAATTTGGTCCAACTCTATCTCACTTGCTAAGTGTGAAGTCTCTTCCTCTCTCTCCTAATAGTATCTGTTCTCTTCATCCTGCCATCACACGCTCTCCACTGATGCCATCTCTCCTACTTAATACAATTCGTTTATACATCTCCTCTGGTCTCATTTTCACCATAATACTGTCACTCTTCACTCTGACTCTCTGCCTTCTTCTCAGAAACCACATTCAGCCGAACATCTCACTCCTTCCTCCACCCGCTCAAGGCGACATCGCTCTCCATCTTCTCCAAATCAATACCTCAATTTTTTTCTCCAAGATGTTACCTCAATCTTGCCTCTCTTTCTTGTTAGCCCCTGCCCAATATCTTTCGGTTGCCTCTCCAACACATTATATCTCTCTTCACCAAATCCCCCTCCTTTCTCTTCTGGGGGATCCCTCCCTGCTGCCTAATATCTTTCTCTTGCCTCATCAATTTGAATTATCTAATCACCAACTTTTACCTCCTTTCCCACTCTCCTGCCCAATATCTCTCACTTTCTCTTCCCTGGGGGTATCCCTCACTTTCTTTTAATGGGTTGTACCCCTTTTTCTTTACTCTCAAACTACCTCTCCCTGCCGCCTTCAAATCAGACACTACTTTCTGGCCACAAGACTACTTCTCCCCAATAAGAAAACCATGTTGTACAAAACCATCTCTATCTCTCCTCTCTACCCCAATTTCCTCCCACCTTACCACACACCAGTATATTCTTCTTTCTTGGTTCTGTATTCCTGCTTTCCTCACTTGGGGTCTTCAAGACACAGTTCTCCATGGTCTGCTGCTCTCCTCCTACAACCTTTCCCAACAGTTGACATTGACTGTCTGGGATGGCTGATTTTTTGAAGCCTCCCTCCACATCCTTTTTCTTATCAGATCTTTGCAGATGATTCAAATCCTTCTTTCAATTCATTCACTGACTCTGTTCACTCTTCATTGACAGCTCATTTTCTTGCGATTGAGTCATGGATGTCTTCTGACCATCTCCACCTTAATCCCTTGAAAACTGAAGTTTTATTCTGCTCTTACTATACCCCTTCCATTACCTCTTTCTTAAATCTTGTTTCACCCTTTTATCCTTTCCATCTCTCCGTCAGCCCGTAATATTGGTGTTATTTTTGATTCTTCACTTTCCTTTTCCACTCACATCTCTTCTATCTACCGCTCCTACCACTATCCCCTGTTTAATTACTGTAAAGCTCACTGGTTTCTACATTATCTTCTACCACACTCCACATTTCCTCTCTAGTTTTCTCTCGACTATTCTGCAGTTCCTCTCTCCTTATTGGCCTTCTGGCATCTCATCTAGCTCCTCTTCGTTCTGTCTATCATTCATCCATTTGGGTACACTGGACTCTTTCCCCCTGCAACTCTATTACTTCTTCTCTACACTCCCTACACTGGCTTTCTTTTGAAACTCACCTACTCATTAACCGTCTTTGTATAGTGTTCATATGTCTCTGTGGCCTTGCCCCTCCATATCTCGGTAATTTGAGATCTTTCTACTCTCCTGCTCGACTACTCGGCTCCCAATCCCTTTTTGTCTCATGCCGCTTCTGCTCCTTTGCTCTGCTTGCCCCCAAAAATTGGAACTCACTCAATGCTCCATATCTTCTTTTCCTCTCTGTAAGTCCCACCTCAAAGCTCATTTCCTCTCTCACTGATCTGTTGGTTTGTTTTCTCTCGAATGTTTATTTTCATTCTACCGTTTTTTACTCTGTTCAGTATTAAGACAGGAAGCACCCAAACATACAAAAATCAAACATCTTCTATGGTGGCGCTTTGGAACATTGGCTGCATTTACTCCTTCACATTCAACCTACTCTTTTGTCTTCTTCATAGTCCTTCCACTTTATCCTTCTCTTTTGTTATGTAATATAAAGTAAAGTGGTCTTATATAGCACCCTTCCCTCAGGTTTCTTGGCTGCGCAGCACGTGACTTTTTAAGAAAAAATTGAAGGGGTTATTAGTGGGCTAGCAGGAGAGGCAGATGCAAAATGTGTGCTCTTTGTGGGTGCAGCTTGGAACTAGTATCCGAGACATGAGTGCCGTTCTGCTTCTATAGAGTTTGCTGAGACACATAGAAGTATGCTAACCGAAGGGGAGAGTGATGATCTAATAGACTGCAGTGCTTTGGGACTGGTTAGCCACTAATGTGGGTGAGTATAACATTGCTAAAGAGAAGAGCTTAGTCATAGGTTGAGTAGTGTTGATTTGCTAAAGGCTAGGTCCTTTGCGGTCATATCTCTAAAATGTTGTCTGTTAGTCAAGGTAAAGAAGGTAGTAAGACTTATAAGGGTGACTAAGCTGGTCTCCTTCAGTGCTCCTACCACTGCTCTCTTGCAGGCCAGTCCCATTTCATATTCTCAGCTTGCCACTTGCCACTGTCAATATCTCTCTCTCGCTCTCTTTCCCTTCTGCTTCCTCTATATTTCTCTCTTTCTCTCCTGCGATCCATAGTTGCCAACAGGACCCTTTCCAATCTGTAGGTGCTTACCCAGTCCTGTTTTTTTCTTTGCATTCTGGAACTTGTAGTCCGAATTCTATCATGGGAATAGTAGAACTGCAAATCACAGAATGCAAAGAAAAACAACAGGACGGGATAAGCACCTACAGATTGGAATGGGTCATGTTGGCAAGTATGGCTATGTCTCTCTTTAACTCTCTAAACATAGATACATTATACCCCGTGCCTTCAGATACATTCCAGTATTTTTTGAATATGGATGTTTGTTTCTGTGTAAGGAATCATTTTGCATCCAAAAGCTCAATCCGGACAGGTGGCGGAATGGTGGGACTCTTGCAGGAATGTCCATCACTTCTATCCGCTAAAGTGGGCCATGCGTAATTTGAGGTGAGTTTGATATTGTGCCAGAAACATCTTGGATGTTCGACCATAATGGCTGTGTGAAAAATCCTCACACATGTCATACTTTAGAAAAGTGGGGCCAAACGTAAAGGTCAATCTGCAACACATTGCTAATATGGGAAATGTATTGATATTTAGAGAATCTGTGCCGCATGAAAGGAACTGATCAGCATGCAATGTTTGAAATGCAGTTGAATCATTTTTTAGAGAAATGTACACATGGATGGCATGAAGGGCACACGCATGCCCAGCACACATTCCTGCCTGGCATTGGATAGGCCCCTGTTCAGTGTCTTGCATGCACATACCTGTGTCTGACGTGCTGTCTGGCAGACTCACTTGACTTGCATGCGAACTCCACAAGGTGCACAACCCTGTGTATGTTAGAGGTCCCAGGAAAAGCGGCCCCATCTGTGCAAATAAAACTGCCTCTAGCTACACACAATAATGGCAATAATTGAACGGAGGATAGCACAGAGGCAACGCACTGGTCTTGGAAGCAAGGCCGCGCATAGCCACAGAGGTTTGAATCCCGGATCCACACTTAGAAACCAAACTCAGGTATTGTATTAGGTGCATTAAATTAAACAACAATAAATTAAGTAAATACTGTGCAAACCAACTTAATGTAACACTTGTACTTAGACATCAACATGCACAAGGAGTGTAAACACTTACCTTTCTTTCATTCATTTCTCCATTACTATGTTCATAGTCACCCTGAAAAATATAGGTAGTGTGTTAAGATTCTCTTCAGTACATATGATGACACCTATGTACAGCAAGAACAAACAGACGATTGTCTTCAATATTTCATTTTGCCCAAAACACACATTTGGGTATTTGAATTTAGTTGACTAAAATGAATAAACCCCTCCAGATATCCAAAGTACAATACACAGTAGTATAGACATTTAGAGACCAAGCCCATAAGAAAATATAACAATTGGGGGTTCAGTAATTAAAATGAATCGCTGAACCCCCAATTTTCTTTCAGCACTTTTCCACACACAAATGACATAACTAACAAGCTCATTTTCGAGGAAACATATACGCAGAAGCGTTTGCATATTTCCTAAAGTAGTGCCCCGAACGCTGGCATCGCAGTACGTATAATTCCCCAAAGATTATCATTATGTGCCGTGGCATCTCTGTGGTCTTATAGCAAAAGGGCAATCATGCTGAGTTCTAAGGATTTGAACTCTTAACTCTAAGATGTCATATGCATTACACTTATTAGAGTAAGAGATCACAAACGGTTGCAAGAGTAGTGAATCTTACCAAAGACATCCTCGCTTTCTCTGCCCATGGTCTAACTCTAGCCATACACTTCCCCTGTAGATGTAACCTGTTATTTCAGAACCATTATACGTTAAAATCAGTTCCTAGTGATTGCATCGAATGGAAAAGTTTCGAATGCCAAGGTTTTGAAATAAAATGCATCGAAACATGTATTTTTATTTTTTTAATGGGGGGTCCCCGGAACCCCTGTTTTTTTTTACCCCTTAAAACCTATTATAGAACAAATAAAACTTTACCTACAAAAAAATGCATTTTTCGATGAATTTTATTTCAAAACTTTGGCATTCAAAACTATGTATTCGAAGCAATGCCTAGATACCTTAAAATCCTTTACATGATTTCCTTGTATTGAAGCCCCTTTTGCCTATTACATTGTCATTGCCTTTTTAGGGTCAGCATTCCCTAGTGATAAGCATTGTGTCAAGTGTACTCTTTAAATTTTTCTACAAACAAGACATTGGGCCACAGTCCATGTTTCGTGGTAAATCCAGCGGGATACCACCAAACAGAACTACTGTTACTGGCATTGGGTTCGGGCAGAATTACTGGCAGATCCTGAGTGCCAGTAAGGGTAGGTTAATCCCCATTCCATGGAGGATTGCCAGTACTACCGACACTGGTGCCGGTAATACCAGCTGTTTTTTGCCAGTGGGGTTCCTGACTTACCTCCAGCTCTGAGCTTAGTTTTGAAAAAGACCTGGAATAGATTGAAACATGTGTCATCTAAAGGGCACGTGTTATGAAATGAAGGCACGTTTTGAACAGCCTTTAGCTATCTTTGCTAACTTCATTGGAAATCAGCCACTAATTGATGGGGAAGGACCAGCTCCACATACAGGGTAACCTACTGAGCTCATCTTGCTTTATGTAGAAGTAGTGGAGTCAAAGATTGCAACTATGCAAGGCTTTGGACAGCGATTGTAGCAGATCATAGAAATAAAGAGAAGAGAGGAAAAAAATGGTATTTTACATACTCTGATACTGCATTTTCTTGTTGGTTTCCTCTGATGCTTGTGTGGGGTCCGGATTGAGAGGCGACACAAAGTTGCAATATTTTCAACATCAGGCATTTTAATAACTTAAAAGGGTTGGATAAAGGCCTTTCTGTCCTTATCCTAAAGGAAGTTTCCTTACCTATGAAACCAAAACTAAAAATCAGTCTGTGTCTAGTCGTCATAAATATGTAAAAAGTCCTTGGGCCTCATTAGGACCCTGGCGGTAAGGGGTTTGCGCCAGCGTTAGCTGCGCCGACCCCTTACCGCCAACTACGAGTTCCCATAGCGCCATGGTCATTTTTCCGCCCGCTTTTTGCGGGCGTAAAAATCCATGGCGCTATGGGACCTTGGTGTTAATTACGCCACCGTAATTTACGGTGGCGTAATTAACTCCTTCCCCACTCCCATTATACCCTATGGGGCCGAAATGGGAATGGGGAAGGGTAAATGGGTCAATGGGGACTTACCGCCCCGCCGACCTCGGAATGGGGCGGTAAGTCCACCATCCGCCATGGCGTAAACGGACTTTACGCCATGGCCGGAAAGTCCGTCGATGGCGGAAAAAATCCGCCAGGGTCGTAATGAGGGCCCTTGTGTCCAAATTATTGCTAACCCTGACACTTAAACAATCAAAGGTGCAAGGTAAATGTTTTGAATTTTACTTAATAAAAAGTGTATAGCAAATAAGTATGAAAGTTCAGCAAATAATCCTTGAATGCAGAAGGGGTTTCCTTCCGCTGGATTATTTGAGGTAGGACAACCACAGTGTCTTTCTTAAAGTTGTAGGTTTTAAAAGTAGCTGAAAAGTCTCTTTCCCAAGACACTCTCTTAAGAATGGCACAGAGTGTCTTTTTCCAAACAATGATTACTTAGAAATGATAGAAATGTTGTTTCCCACAACACTGTTTGTAAGGTAGAAACAGAAGTCTGTTCAACTTTAAATGATGGAATAGCATCTGTTTTTTACAACTACTTTACAAATGACAGGATGGCAACATTTCTCTTTCACACTACTGTTCCAAGAATGGTTTCCAGGTATACTCCCCTTCCAGGAATTCTCCATGGACTGTTTAGATCTGCTGCTATACTCTCCTGCGAGGTATCTTTCATGGCATGTCTCTCTTTCATAGGCTTTATGGATTACCTGGTGTATTCCCCTGCCAGGAATCCCCTCCTTCTGGACCTCACAGATCCCTTGGTGTACAGGAAACTTTCTCCAGAAACGGTTCACTGCCTGATGTGTTTGGGCACTAGGTTTTTCTAAAATATTCACTTTCTTGCTAGGAATAACTTAGTTGCACTCCTTCACTGTTTATAGCCCTTCATGTCAAGTATTGCTTGTTCCAACTTCTCCCATACTGACATCTCATATATGGTTGTTTGATCAAGTTCTTTCTGTCAACTTTTTAACTAGTATCTCTTGACTTATGGCAATGCTTGTTCCAATTTTCCCTAAATTAACATTTCATTTAAGAAGACTTGCACAATCTTTGCCTTTCAACTTCTTCATTAATATCTTTTGGCATGTGACAATGTGTGTTCCAATTTTCCCCAAATTGACATTTCATGTATGGCGAACACATTGGAATTCTATTTCAGCTGAAATCCACCATGCTCTAAAATGTTCTCATTCTGCCATCTAGAGAAAATGTTCTATTCAAACTGTCATACCCTTCCCCTGCTCATAGCCTGTCTGCGTCTCTAAAATATCCCCCATACCATTCATCTGCCTCCTACTGGGCTCAGGTGTTTACCACTCATAATGTTAACTGATATTATAAATATATGCATGTTCTCCATATCCTTGAAATGTATTTTCAGAAGTGCTTTTAAATTCTGCCAAAGATACATCCTCACAATTTGTACAAGCAGAATTCCTTACAATATGATTTGAAGTCCAGTGAGTTGCATATATATATATATATATATATATATATATATATATATATATATATATATATATATATATATATATATATATATATAATAAAACACAAATGAGGAATGGTGCCGTATAACCATAGCCAAGATCACTTATCAGATGGTAAAATTACAATGCTGCACACTATTCCTACGGAATACTTTGTAAGTCAGCAAGGTAGTTCAGCTAGTTGAGCCATCATTTCAGAAATATGTGTACAACTATGAGTCACATGTTTCAGTCCTAACACAACCGACTCAGCCTTCATCCTTCCTTGGTGAATCCATTGAGAACCATTACATTGGCCAATATTATCACATAACTTAGAAAGCTTGCGGAATCTACCCTTAGGATTTATATAAAATGAGAAAGACTTTGGCTCCCGAGCAAGATTTAAGAGGAAAAAGCACAGTGAAAACCCTTCTTTAATTAGTTTTCGGAGGTAGATTTTTCCAGAAAGTAGTCCCTGGTATTAAGGAGTAGGGACGGTTCTTCACACAGCGAGTGCATTGCACTGCACAATTTCAAATCACGTTCCAACATGGCAAATAGGTCGGACACTGGTGAATGCCTTTTCAGCATCCAAGCTGATCCACAGATGATTGTGTTCCCTGCTTCATGTGAACTCTAAAATGCTTATGATTTGCTACAGGTTGCTCCCCCCAGAGTGTATTTGGATGTAGTCGTGTCTGACGCTTAGATACACATTTAACACATTACCTCTTTCATGCTGATGAGAACATTTTAACTGAAAACATCTAACAACACTTGATAAGACCACACACATGGGGATTTTGCCCTGTTTGTCAAGTGTGAAGTACAATATTCTGTGGAATGGCGATGTGGCTCATCCCCCACCAAGTGGGAGACAATTTGAGGTCAGAAATGTCAGCACGTTTATTAAAGTTTGTTGACTGAATTAAAAGCTGCCATGATGAGACAGCGCTCGGCGGCGTGGAACGTAATGGCCATGTACTTTTGGGCTCTATTCCACCTCGCCGAACATGCGATATACTGGGCATCTAAATACCCTCCGAAAGACGGATGAAGTTATTGAAGCTGGGAGGAGGCGCCCCAATTGTGCCCGGCAGCCATCTTGGCAAAGTCTGGAGGTTACCCATTGATTTGGTGTAAGGCTCGTATGTAATTACGCACTGGGTAGTGCCTTTGAGGTTCTCTGAGTGCAACCCGAGTCACAGCTCGGATCTAGAACATGGCCAGAGGGCAGGAAATGCCGGATGTGGGAGATTGAACTCCCTTTCAGTTATTACGATCTAGACTTAGCTGGGGATGGCGACTGAGGTCTGGAAGCCCGGTGAAGGCCTTGTGCAGTGTGTAATGGAGGTCAGTGGAGATTGGGGACTTTCTACGGATTGAGATCCTGCTTGTTGATTGTGGTAAAAGCTGGAAAGGGAATAACAATGCACTGGGTGACTCAGGGCCTGGGACCTTGGCACAGGTGATCACCAGTCTGCAGAGATTTCGGAGAGAGCTGGAAATGGTGACTGGAATCTCCCCTGGGCCGATACAGGTGCCAGAAGGGATGGATGACACTCATTCAGTAACGAAGGAAGACATTGCAAGCCTACTACACTTGATAAAAGTGATTAGAAGTGAAATTCACTTTTCTATAGTTGATTTGGAGGGGAGAGTTGTCCTGGAAGATAAAATCTAAAGTGTGGCGAATAATCAGCTTACCACAGACCTCAAAGAGATTAAATATGATGCAAGGTTCCTGGATCTTGAAGCTAGAGAGGAAGAAGTGCGGCGGAAAGTGGATGAGCCAGAGAATTGAGAGAGGAGGAATAACCTACAGATTTCTGGGCTGAGCAAAAGGAAGGGGTCACTCCGAAAGAGGTGGAGAAGTTGGTAAAGGACATTGTGAATGCCTTGTTATGCGACGACAGTAAAAAGGAGGTGCAAATTGAAAGAGCGCATAAGGTTGGTGCTATTGATAAGAGGCCCACGGCCGGTCATGGTGCGATTCCTCTCTTGTCAAGAAAAGGCAGAGAAATTGGAAAAGGCAAAACAGCTGCAACAGCTCCGCATGGGGGAAGATACAAAGATTTACCATCTCTTGCACTTTCGAGAAGAAGAGACTATCACCAGCTTACCCAATGGTTGTCTGGAAAAGATATTTGATATTTCTGGGCATTCCCATTCACATTAGTCTTTGAATATGCTGGAGTGGACTATATGATTACAACTGGAGTGGAAGTGACCCAAGCACTGCACCATCTTTCCACTGTAGAAGCAACAGGTTCCCTTGTACGATTGGGGGTAGCATTTGGAATTGAGAAGAGGAAGCACTGCGACCCCCACAGAGTGTAAAAGATGTTCCTGGGAGTGAGACGTTTCTGAAGTTGGGTACTCCATCCCCAGCTAGGTGACATGTCAATGGGCCGGGGGTAGGGGAGTTTTTGGGCTCTAGTCTTTGGAGAAGAGGAGGCTCAAGATGAGGGGTTGGCTGGTGGAAGCAGTAAGAAGATGGTTGCAGATGTGATGATTTGGTGGGGTCGGTAGCTAAATGACCCTGGGTGCCCATGTAGAGGTAGAATTCTCGACTTGGAGGGTGAAGCTTGTTGTATTTGAATGGGGGAGTGTAGTGGTCTGGGGATGGGCGGTGTGGCATACTGTTGTGGATTGTTTGGGCCTTTGGTCATCCGTATTGGGAGCAGCAGCAGCCCAGGAAAGGGAGTGTTATGGGTGTGGTCCGCTTTCCACACATTAATGGTGTGGGTTGAGAGGATTAGTCTGGAGGGAGGGTTCCTGATAGTGGGCATGCACAATCTGAAGGGGAACAATTCCTAAAAAATGAGGGCTTTCGTTGACAGGGAGTTTCGCTGAGGAAAGGCGAGTGTCATGTTTTTGGGGGGGGGGTTTCTATGTAGATTGATGGTCCTTCTGGATCCAGATTTGCACCCAGCAATAGAGGGCACATTCCTCATGGGTCAGGGTATGCTGTGAGGGAAATGGGTGATGTCTGCTGTCATATATGCTCCAATCCAAGAGCAGGCATTAGATCGTATGATGGGGTTGGACTTTGATCTTACTGTTATTGGAGGGGATTTTAACTTGTGGGCGGGTCCAGGGAGGGATACACTTTCTTTGAGAGCCTTGGACACTCAGGTGGTTATGCAGGAGGTGGACAGGTGAGGATATATTTTGGAATCTCGTGGCCTGTTAGATATGTGGGGCCTTGTGAACCCAGATAGGAGGGGGGTTTACCTTCTTCTCGTCATTACACAACACTTATACCAGAATAGATTATTTGCTACTGGATAGACAGTTGGAAGCTTTAGTTGGGACCCTTGCGGTAGAGCCAGGGTGGTTGGAAAGACCATGTGGCCCAGCTGCTGGAGATTCTGGTGACTCTGGAGGAAGTGGGACACTATAAGAATGCCATTGGGGAAGGCCCTGGGTGCAAATTGATCATCAGTCGAGTTTTTCCGTCGATCTCCTTCCCCACTTGTTAAAGCTTTTCAACGGCATCCTGGAAACTGGATGTGTCCCCAATCAATTTCGAATTTAGAAATGCAATTATTTTGGTGATTCATAAAGAGGGGAAGGACTCAGCCTGATTCTAGTCATATAGAGCTATTTCCCATTTAAATGTCGATGAAAAAAGTTTCACGAGAATGCTGACCATGCGTTTCGAGAGATATATGGTTCACACTGATCAGGTGGGATTCATTCCGGGAGACAGAGTTCCAATACACTGAGGAAGACCTTGCATCGAACGGAATTTGCAAGGGGGAAAGGTGATGACCCGAGGTAGAATTTTCTCAATGCAGTGAAAACATTTGATCAGTTGGCATGGGATTTCCTTTATGTGGTCCTCCAGAGACTCCGTTTTGAAGCTCGAAATTTTGAAGGCGATTCGGGCAGTATATGCAGACACCAGAGCGTGGTTATTGGTAAATGGGAAGTGATCAAGAGAATTCACCCTGCAGAGGGGCAGGAGGAAGGGATGCTCTCTGTCCCCTCTGCTTTTTGCTCTAAATATGGAACTGTTGCGGTAATGATTAGGAATAACGCTGAGGTTGAGTGAATCAAAGTGGGAGAAGGGGAATATAAGCTTGGTTTATATGCTGATGATATTATGTTAGCCCATTGTCTATGATACCGAAGGCTTCATTGTCAATCCAGGAGTATGGAGACTTGTCAGGATCTTCAGTGAATGCAGAGAAGTTGATGCTCCTCCCGTTTGAAAGAGAATTGATGGATGATGTTACGTATTTGGCTCTGCTTTCATTGGAAATTAGCGGGAAGAGTTTAAAATATTTAGGGGTAGTATTGGCCTGCTCGTTGGCAGACTTGTACAAGGCTAATTATCACCCATTGTTTGCTCAATTGTTTAGAGATTTAGAAGTATGAGCCAAGCTCACAATCTCTTGGCTGGGTAGGTTTAGCTGGGTAGGTTTTATTAATTAAAGATTAGGTTCTTGCCTAAAATCCTATATATGTTTTAGATGCTACCCATTAGGGTCCCAGATTTGTTGTTTAGGGAGGAAAAGAGCAGACTGACTTGTTTCCTTTGCTGGGGTAAGAGACAAAGGATTGGCTAAACCACAATTATATTACCGAAGAAACTGGGAGGGGTTGGTCTGCCGGACATGAACAGTTATTACCGTGCAGCACAGATAAGGGCACTGTTATCCCACCTACGGAAAGATGCTGGAAAGCAATGGGTGCAACTTGAAAACTATTGGCTGCAGCGGGTGGCGATTGTGATGCTGAAAATGCATTGGAGGGACAGGGCCTCCATGTCCTTGTCCTGTACTCCCTTATCATGTGTGTTCTGTGTTGTTTTCTGCACAAGAGCCCATCTGGGACTCCTCGCAGTGCAGCTCTTTCCCTTTTGTTGGGGAAAGTTCTAGTCAAGTTGGAGTTGAACTCTGATGGACTACTCTTGACTGCTGCTACAGTCATTAGATTTCAGGTCACATCGGTTCTGACTGCTAGTCAGGTACCCAAGCCAAAGGGGAGACCCAAGGCAAGGGGGAAGAGGAAGAAGGCCACCTCTGCAAAGGGGGCTCCTTCTCTCCCTGCTGCTTCAGTAGAACCCACTGGGATACAGGCACCAGATGGGCTGGGTCCAGTGGTAGCCCGAGACTCAACTCCTGAGGGAGAAGAGCCAAAAGACCCTCCTGCGGGAGAGGTGCACAACCCTGCTGGCTGAAGGTGGGGTCCTCTAGAGGAGACTTCTGTACGGGTCAGAGAGAGCGCCATTCTCTTGAGGGTCTAAGAAAACAGGCACAGGCACAAGATGAAGTGCCTAGGTCATTCAAGATTTATTGGGAGGGCGAGCTCCTTTGTAGTGAGCCCACTAAGCCTGAACCTGGTGCATTCAAGAGGTTGGTGGTACCCCAGGTTTACAGACCCTTCCTGTTGCAGTTGATGCATGAGGTGTCCTTAGCTGGTCATCTTGGGACCAAGAAGACTAAGCAAAGGCTCTCTGCACATTTCTACTGGCCCCAGATGGGAGTAGAAGTGGAGTCCCACTGCTGGGCCTGCCCCATCTGTTAATTGTCTGGTAAGACTGGAGGCATTGTCATTGCCCCACTTCAGCCTTTGCCAGTGATTGGAGACAATTTGAGAGGGTTGGCATCGACATGGTCGGTCCCTTAGACCCTCCCACATCAGGTGGACACTGGTTCATCCTGGTCCTGGTTGATCATGCCACCAGGTACCCTGAAGCTATACCTCTTCGGACCATTACTGCCAAGGTGGTTGCCAGGGCTCTCCTGGGTATTTTTACCAGAGTTGGATTCCCTAAAGAGGTGGTCTCTGACAGAGGATCCAACTTCATGTCTAGTTACATGCAAGCGATGTGGAAGAAATGCGGAGTAACCTATAAGTCTGGTTGAGAGGTTTAATAAAACTCTCAATGGCATTCTGGGTGCTTTGGAAGAGACTCTGGAGGAAATGGGATATCCTCGAACCATGCCTGCTGTTTGCCTATGAAGTAGTTCCTCAAGAGGGTGTTGGTTTCCACCCCTTTGAGCTTGCCTTAGTAAGAGAAGGTTTGGAAGCCTCCTCTCCAGGTCCTGACAAGCAAGTGGGGGACTATGTGTTAGGGCTCAGGCGTAGGATGGCACAGATAATGGGTCAGGCAACAGCGAATCTTAGAGCAAGCCAAGAATTGAAGAAGTATTGGCAAGACTGTAAAGCCTTGCAAGTCGATTGGATTTCATGACAGGAGATCCTTGTGATGGAACCTACCAAGCCTAGAGCTTTGGCAGATAAGTGGACTGGACCCTTCCGGATAATCTACAAGATGGGCAAAGTCAACTATCTGGATGACCTGGGAGTCCCTGGGGTAGCCCCTCAGGTATTACACGTTAACAGGCTCAAGCCTTTCCACAGGAGAGAAGAAGTCTCATGTCTTCTGCTAGCTTCAGATCAAGATGATGATGAGAGCGAGCCCCTTCCTGATTTGCTGCATAGCAACCCTCAGGAGGACTCAGTGGAGGGAGTGCATCTCTCTCCGGGTCTGACTCCAGAGCACCAGAGAGCCTGCAGGGCTTTGCTCCAGCAGTATGCTCCTATGTTCTCACTGACACCAGGCCTCACACCGTGGTGCAGGAACGAAATTGACACTGGTGACAGTGTACCTGTCAAAAAGCAGATGCTATCGGATGTCAGATACTGTAATGAACCACATCCAGGCTGAGGTCCCGAAGATGTTGGATCTGGGTGTAATTGAACCCTCAACCAGTCCCTGGTCCATTCCAGTGGTCCTTGTCCCCAAGGCAAGTTCCCAGGTAGGTACCAAGGATTGGAGGTTCTGTGTGGACTACCAAGGATTCAATGCTGTCACCAAAACTGATGCCCACCCATTGCCTCGGTCTGATGAGCTTGTGGACACCATAGGTGCTGCCAAATATGTAAGCACCTTTGACCTTACCTCAGGCTATTGGCAAAAAGCTCTGCCGGAGCAGGCCAAGGAAAAAACTGTGTTCTCAACACCTGAGTGGCTCTACCAGTTCTACCAGTTTAGAGTCATGCCTTTTGGGTAGAAGAATGCACCTGCCACTTTCCAATGGTTGGTCAATCATGCACTCAGTGGACTGGAGGCCTTTTGTGTGGCCTACCTAGACAACATTGCTGTCTACAGTTCCAAATGGGAAGAGCATTTGACTAATTTGGATGAGGTGTTGCAGAACTTGCAAAGGGCTAACCTCACTATCAAGGCCACCAAGTGCCAGATAGCTCTGGGGAAAGTCACTTACCTTGGTCATGAGGTAGGAGGGGGGTCAAATCCAACCTCTCCCCAGTAAGGTACAAGATGTACATGACTAGGAAAATCCCACTACTCAATCCCAGGTGAGAGCTTTTTTGGCCTCAATGGGTATTACCGTAACTTCATTGTGGACTATGGAACCATAGCTGCCACTTTGACAGCTCTGACATCACCCAAACAACTGAGGAAGGGTAATGGTACAGAAGACTGTCAGAGGTCCTTTGTTGGCTTGAAGGAAAGTCTGTGTAGGGCACCTGTGTTTTGTGCGCCTGACTACAGCAGCCCTTTATTGTTCAAACTGATCCCTGTGACAGCAGAACCGTCTTATCCCAGTTAGATAACAAAGGGAGGCAACATCCTATCATATTCATCAGTAGGCAACTCAAAGGTAGAGAGCTTAGGTGGGCTACTGTTGAAAAGGAATATTTCAGTATGGTTTGGAGCCTTAGGCGTTTTAGGCCCTACCTTACAGGGTCTACCTTCAAGGTCCAAAACAGACCATAAACCCGTAAAATGGCTTATGCAGATGAAGGGTGAAAACCCGAAACTGCTCAGGTGGTCCATTAGACTGCAAGGCTAGACTTCACTATTGAGCATAGACCAGGGAAGAGTCTTGATAATGCAGATGGCCTTTCCAGAAGGTATGTTAACCGTCTAGATGAGGGTGTCAATCTCGTGGGAGATTAGACCACCATAACCTCAGTCTTGGGGGGGCGACTGTGATGCTGGAATGGCATTGGAGGGACAGGGCCTCCATGTCCTTGTCCTATACGCCTTTATCATGTGTGTTCTCTGTTGCTTTCTGCACAGGAGTCCATGTGGGACTCCTGGCACTGCAGCTCTTCCACCTTTTGGCTGTGGTGAACAGAGACCCTTGGGATACCCTTATGGCACCCATGGGTAGGTGTCAGACTCACAAAAGGAAGATTGGGGACTCAACCCCCTCTCCTGAACCACAGAAGCCGAATAGGTAAGACCCTCCCACCGTGGTTGGCACGGGTGCCTGATAATGAAATAAACAGGAAACCACGTGGCAGCCAATGGGGGGAAGACAGCGTTAGGGAAAGGGTGTGGAATGACAAAGGAAAGAAGGGGAAAACATAACAAGCAAGTACATGGCAATCACTACTGTGTAAGTCAATACTCCTATACTGGTACTCTAAGTCCTGCACACCTAACCTGGCCTCCTACAACCTGAAATTCCTCCTGCATACAAAGATAATAAACAGTAGAATACCTAATATAGCATATCCTTATTACTGGTCATATAAGACACCACTTTCCAGATAAAAAACAGGTGGTTAAATACTTAGACATGACACAATACTGAAGCAAATGGTGGCGTATTCCACTTGGCACGCGGAAGTTTGCAAACAAGCGTAATGGCACAAACAAAAGGGATGTCCCTTGCATGAAGATACAAGACTCATGGCCCCCGGGCCACAGTGAAGCGACAAACAATGAGTCACAACGAATACACAAATCACGTGCCCTCTTGTTGTTGGACACTATGTAATATTCCCTAAATCAAATGAACTAGAGATGATTCTCTCCTTGCAAATGCATAATGAGTCAGGCATAATGTTTTGTCAGTTCTTAGATTAGTTGCATGTTTCCTCCAACACTCTCCGCAATTTTGTGAAACAAAATGAGCAGCCAAAAGAACACATGCTTCATACACAATGCCAATGAGGTAAAACACTTAACTGGAGGTCCGGATGCCTCAAGAGGACATCCGGACCCTGAAATTTGATGCCCAACACGAAGGGTAAGCTGTTTCACTGCCGTGGCCCAGCTCCTTTCTCCTTCCTGCTGATAATGCCGTAAATCACCGTTGTGGCCCGGGGAGAAGCTTCACAGTCCTTCGGTGTCCCAGCACGGTCTCATCTCATTGCGTCCTGAGCTGCCGCCGCCCGTGTTGATAATTGTAATTACCTGCACTGAGGCACGGGCGGCGGCGGACTTTAAGCAGCTCCTCATTAAGCCCAGCTGGAGTGCCGCGCAAAAACCTCCTAACTACACACTCTCAAGGCATGATGGGAAATGTAGTTTTTTACCTATTTAACATCTTTTTGGGTACAGGAAGCGCCGTCCCTTACCCCAAACCTTATCCCTGACAGTGGGGGTACATCCCTGTGCTCCTAGTGTATGCTTTTGGGCACCTGTGTGTTGGCCACAGTGCAGGATATGGAGTGGTGGCAGCTCCATGCTGAATTTGACAGGTGCGCTGAGTTTCCTCCATTTTGAGATCCCCAGGCTCTGCCATAGGGATCAGTGGATTCCTGATAGGAGACAAGAGGGCCCCTCTGGCCTCTTGGTTTCAATTGCCTGTTAACCTGTTTCTTCCAAAGTCCAGAGAAGCCCTGACACTGTCCCTTCCCCTGACTGGCTGTTGGGTGAAAAACCCTATATGGTATTGTGGGGAATCCAGGCCAGAATGGCTGGAGCCTTCCCAGTGACTGTATGTTGTGGGTTCACCGTTGGGGTGAGACCTGGGTGAATGGAGTGTGTGACCAATATGCATTCCATGTTATGGGCGTCTGGTATCGGTGTGTGTGACACAAAGAATGAGACAGCCCTGCCCAAAACTGACATTGATGCAGTGTGGCGTGCTGAAAGCCTGGGTGCTTGCCCCAATCCACATTCCCCGTTATGGGTGTCTGGGTGGAAGTAAATGGCATGAAAGCACTGTGTGTGTCTAATTGGCTGGCTGCCCGCCTGGATGAATGCTTTTCTGACTGATTGGCTGACTGAGCCTGGCTCAGCAGTGTGAATGAGGGACATATTTATATATCTGGGGACCTCTAACTTACCAAATTGTTCAGAAGCTGAAGTTGACACTTGGTGCTGCTTATCCTTGAAGCCCATCTGGAAGAAATAGAATTGCTGCTGCTTTCCTTTGAACAGATCCAAAATCTGGCAAGTCTGTCAAGGACTGATCCGAGAGAGAACCTGGCTAGGAGACCTCTCCACGAGCTACGATGGAACCTCGTGCAGAAGCTGCTCTTCATCGAGGCACCCTGGAAGCCAGTCCCAAAAGGCAATCGACAGGAGACAGGGTTCGCCGAGAAACCTGAAGTAGAGCACCCGGACATCGAGGCCGTCGAAGTCCATTGCCGTCAACCGGGATTCAGAGGATTTCCATAACCGCTGGTAGCCAATTGAGTTGTGTTGCCCAGAAGCGGTGACAGCTTGACACTGTGCTGCTCGACGACCGGAGCTTCAATTCTCCACCTTTTGCCTAAGAACATTTAAACCAAGGACTCCCTTGCCATCACAGTCAATCACTTTGTCCTGCCGGAGAAAGTCGAGATCGTTGACAAACCGACGAGAATTCGCCAGTATGTTTCCCATCACCCAAAGTCCACAAAGACACCGACAAGGAAGATCCGAAAGCCAGCCGTGGTCGAGTCACAATCGCTGATGTCAACATCTGATGCAGACACCAGACGCCCTTTGCTGGTACTACGTTCTTCATTGAGTCATTGTTGCTGCATCAAACTCTTTTCATTGAGGACTCTCGATGCCAGGGTCCAACTTCTTCGAGGACTCTCGACGCCCTGTGGCTCCTGCTTTAAAGCGAGTTCACCCTCGAGGGATCCGTCAACGAACCATCGAAGAAACTCTGCTAACTCAGGTACATTGGGGGAGTGCAACATTTTTTACCAGGAAACAAGACTGTTTAAACATAAATGGGCTGAGATTGTTAATACACTTTATTACAGGTTGCCCAGGTGGGGGGATCCTCACAAAGAACTGTGTCTTAGTAGCTAAAGAACTATTCTGCCCTTGTTTAATGCAACTTGTCTTCCTTCCTATGTCCCATGCTGAAACACATTACTGTTTGATTTGTATGACATTAGAACTGTCAGCATTTGATGCATTTTAAAGGAGTCAATAGCTAAGTGTGGTACCACATAGACATTGTATATATTTGTCATATTAGATTTGCCAAAGTACAAACTGTGTTATTAATTGTGTATATCAGTCAGTCAAACAAGTTTATTCGGTTGTATAAAGCAACCATTAAACGTCAGATAAACACAATTATTGCACTGATTCATATTATAAAATCTTAAAATTACACTTCCATAAAAATAGAATCATAAAACAATGCCAACAACAGCAATACAAATACATTTAGCACCTGGACGGTTGCCTCGTCATGCACTACGTTAAAAGATATTTTAGTGATGATTCATACAAAAAAAAACAGTACAGAATACTTTAACCCATTACGAGTGCTATAAAATTTTTCTTACAGACCCTCACCACCTTGCAGTTTCAGAATACGGTTTCTAAAATACATCGCTCTTTTCAGGAACGTCAAAAGAGCCCATGCGGTGTGAACTGTTTCGGCACTCAAGAGGAACACAAGAGCAGCCCAGTGTGTGCGGATCATCGATTTCTTGAGGACAGGAATAAGGGACACTTTCCGTATACCTGCATACCCTATACAGAAGAATAACAAATGAGAGAGATCCTCTCTACCGTGTCCACAAACCGGGCAACCGGCTGAGTCGGGAAAACCCTTCCATTTATGAGTGTTGCCTTGCAGCCGAAGGCAATCAAACCGTGCCCTCGTAATCAGCCACCTGTCCTTGTTTAACGTACTCCAAAGCAAGTAAGGTTGGATTCCAGTTAGGCAGCTAATGCTTGAGTGAAATTCACCATTACTATGGCCACGTTCTAGCAAAATTCTTTTACTTGCTATGAATTCACCCAGCATGGATTTGTAGACGGACCCCTCACTTTTGGACAAAATAGAATCAGGCGGAAAAAGGGCGCCTAAATTTACTTCACCCAGAATTGAAAAGACATATGCTAGCCAGGGAATCTTTTTCCAGCCACATTTACCTAGCACAGTACGAATAATAGTATGGCACAAGGAAGCATGCTCATTAGCCCACAGCCTGACCCAAAATAAAAGAGGGGCCAACGCCCACTGGTCTTCCCAAAACTCCACACCCAACTCCCTATGGACGGCTATTCCAGATACACTGGACGGGAGCCCAAGCAGATTTTTAAATAATTTGCTCTCCTTACGCTGGATTTCCGCTGCATTCTGGAAGCCCCAGATAGCTGCACCGTACAAAGTGGAAGCCGCAGTTTGGGTGCCATAAATCTTAAGGATCACATCCAAAGGCCGGCCCCTACACTTCGACATAAATCTAAAGATTCCACCAATCTGTTGACTCATCTTAACAGATTGTTTGGCCACGTGGTCTTTGCCATTTAAGGCCTCCGAAAAACATATTCCAAGGTAATCAAACGTCCTAACTCTGGGGTTGATTTAATCTGCACATAGCATCGGTTTCATGGGCACAGAACGTTTTCTACCAACGCACGCCATTACTGCAGATTTCTTAGAATTAATTTTTAAGCCCAAATTATCCATGAACCTTGAGTAAGCATTAATCAGTATCTGTAGGGCCCTAGGTGTTCTTGCGAGAAGGACAGTGTCATCAGCATAGGCCAATACTTGGAACCCCCTTCCTCCCAAAACTAGAAAATCCGCCAATACTCCAGTCAAGTCCTGTGAAAGGCCATTAATGTAGAGGCAGAAGCAGATGGGGGCCAGTACACAACCCTGCCTCACACCACACCCCACCTGAAAACAAGCCGTGCAGTGCCCCCCAGAGCCACTGCGAGCACAGGCCTCATTATTCGAATGGATGTCAACCAAGGCCTGCAAAATTTCCCCTGGGCACACTTCCCAGAGCTTAGCTCTATCCACTTTATCAAAGGCGGGGCTTAGGTCCATAAAAGCTAGATAAACAGCCTCGCCCCGACAAAACACAGAATTAGCCACCAGCAAATACAAATTGAGACTCTGTTCTATGGTGCCCACTCCAGGGCGAAACCCAAATTGGATGTCAGAAAGAACTGACTGTTCCCCAAGCCAGGATTCTATTCGGGCCAGCAGAATTCTCCCAAAAATTTTAAACGATGAGTCTAGAAGGGATATTGGCCTGTATGCACCGGGGCTAGACATGTCTCCCTTTTTAAAAATAGGGAATATTATTGCCCTCTTCCACGAGGAAGGGTATTTCCTCGATTTTAGACAAGCATTAAACGCCACAGTCAGAAGTGGGGCCCACAAATCAGCTGGGTCCTGCAACAGATCTGAGGGTATCATATCCGGGCCGGGGGCACGGTTGGTTATGTGCTTGAAGCCTGATTGCCTTAGCAATCTCCTCCACCTCAAACGTCAGGCAGGGGCCACTAAAGTGTGACTCGACCTCTGAGTGTTCAGATCCAAATAGGCTACCAAAATGCGCCAACCATACCTCTTCTTCCACATGGGTGCCACTCCCCACGTTGGACCAACATCCCTCCGGACCACTTTTTACAAATGCCCAAAAAGCCTTCTGGTCCCTCTTCATGGCGGCATTCAAGAAACCTTCCCAGGCTGCCTGTTCTATCTCCATTTTCCTTCTCTTTAACTCCCGTTGGTAGATTTTCCTATCTTGTGCAATCTTCAATCTACAACTAGTTGGGTCCTTAAGGGTTCTCAACAGCGATTTCTTTTCATTTTTGCAGGCCTCATCAAACTATCCTCTCTTAGATACATTACCATTGGACTTAATAGTTTTAGAGAATTTTGATGTTAGTGCAGCCAATAATTCTACAAATTTCTCTACAATTACATGTGCAGATTGATGATTGCCCACTATGTCCAGCACAAGCGGATTATTCTCCTTTAAGGAAGAATAGTGTAGCCCCTCCTCTAAGATGGTGCCCCATTTAATTCTTCTGGAACCCAAGGGTACTCCCTGCCGAGGGCTAGGTGCTATGGCCAGAGATTCCCGTTCCCCCAACAAACCCTTGAGAGTAAGACAGATGGGCAAATGGTCGCTATGGGTATCCACCTGCACCTCAAAGCTCAACACATTCTCAGAGGTTTACTGAGATGCAAAAGTAATCAATAGTTGAACAGCCTAAGTGATTCTTAAACGTTCCCTCCCCTGGGATGTCTGGAGCCTTTCGGCCATTAACAATACGGAACCCCCATTCCAGCAACCAGGAGTTAAACTGAAGACCCTTCGGGCAAACTCTCGCATCTCTCATACATCTAGGCGGGATGTTCTCTACCTGATCCTCATGGGGGTCAAGAGCGCCCAGGTACATCCCCCCCCATTTTTAGATTGAAATCCCCACCCCAGATACAGCAGGTGAACCTCCTGCCTTCCCTGGACAACAGGTTCTCAATGAACCTTTTGACCTTGGACAGTCTCTCCAAATCAGAAAAGTGAGGGCTATTATAAAAGTTGATGATGCAGATTACCTTCCCCATCCTAGTTGATAGAGACGCAACCTGCAAAAAATCCAGCCCTGTTGGGATCAGCTCAATCCCACATTCCAGAGCACCCTTAATCAAAATACACAAACCACCAAAGAGTCTTCCTCTCGGTTTTTTGTTGGCAGGAATATCAAACAAAATAAAACCATCTAAGTATGGGGGTTCTAGAGCCCAAGTTTCTTGAAGTAGGACTATAGAGTTAGCTTGAAGACGTTCCCTCACTGGACCCAGCTTTAATTTCCTCGATGCGCCTGCTTCCAAGAGAGCAGGCGCAATTGCAGATTGTCTATGGCCAAATTCCTGTGGAATACTAGAGGGGTCGACACCATTGCCCCGGCCTCGGTTACAGCCTCTTGTCAGTCCACATCCTCACAGGACGTCAAAATCTCGAAATGGTTTTCCAGAGGCAAGGGTACTGGAACGTTGTTTACCGGGGCATTACGCTGACCCTTGTTGGAAACGATTGTACTCCAACCGGCCAAGGGGCTATTGGTCGGTAACGTTCTAACCAGATTAATATTAGGATTTCCAAAACCTCCATCTTGCCTACTTCCTGGCATTAGGGTCGGCAACTTCCTTCCCCTGCCAGGGATATAGAAATAATCCAGAGGGAGTAGTTTACTGGACAGTTTAGTGCCATTGGGCTTACGGCCCCGGGCTAGATTAGTGTTCAAAACATAATCCGTGATCTGAGCATCGGAAAAGGTGATTACCACACAGTCTCCCCTCAGATTCTTAGGTCTGTTTCCCATGCATCCCACACGCCTGGCCATACGAATCATTTTGGGATCGATCTTGGGTCCCATCAGATTCGAGTTGACCCAGTGCGAAGCCTTATTAATCAGGGAAAGAGTGGATTCGAAAACTTCCCGTTGGCAACCCGGGCAGACCAGTGATGATCCCCACAAAGGGGACCGCTTCCGGGGGTAGGTTCAGGGTTGTATTGGACCCTAACCCACTCCCCAGCCCCTTTTCACTTAATGTTTTTTCGTGTTCGTCACTCTCCCTGTCCCTCACAGGCACAATTGGCTTCTTTTTGGCCCCTGGTATATCGTGCTGATCTTCAATGATCACCACCTCTTGATAGCACCCTTGAGGAGGTATGTCCTTCTTACCCTTAGAGGTGGTTTCCCTAGATAGGGGGGTGGTTGGTAGACACTTACACCGCCAGTCCTCTAAGCCCCTTTCCTCAACAATAACGGCCAAATCAGACAGTTTAAGAGAAATAGCCCTAATGGAGTCATCCATAATAGCCAAGGTGGTTAAAACCCCATCTTTAAGCCCCTTTAAAGAGTTTAGCTTCAACTGTAGTGGCTTAAGCTTCTCCTCCAATAAGGCCTCCAACCATTCTTTATCGCTCTCACTGGCGGTGGAACAATCAAGCAACCCAGATTCCCTTTCTGCCAAAATCCTGCCATTAGTACTGGGTGCCCCCTCCACGGGGTGCATAGGTTGCGTCAGTAAATGAGGAGGCGTCACCATACCAGGGACAGTCGCATCTCCCCTAGACATATCACCCCTATCAACAACCCCCTGTCCCTGCATATCTGCCAAACCCAGTCCCTCACCCCGGGGGACAACCTCTCTGGGGGCAGGATCAACCGCATTCATACAGTTAACTATTTTATTTGCCATGGCATCCAGATAAAAGTCCAACGATCTCTGGGATGGGGTTACACCAATTTTCGGTATGGTTTTAGCTTTTCTCGCTGCATTAGGAGGTTTAGTAATTTGGGTAGAAGTGACATTTTTCGGTTTTTTCGCCCTTTTACTAACAACTCCAGCCCCGACCCCAACCCCTCCCTCTCCAGCTTTTCTCTTCCCCATAAAATTAAATACTTGAATGGGTAAAATTAAGCGGGAAACAAAAAACCGGACAAGCCAGTATAAGCCAAAAGTAAGGCCACGGTTGGAGATGAGGGGGAGAGAAAAAAGAAAACTCGCAGCCCCTTCACGCTCTCTTCAGATTTAAGCACTAAATACTATACAATATAAAAGAATATTACGCTCTTATAAACAACCCCATAAAGATATGTAAATATATTAGTGAATTAAATACAGCAAATATTATACTATAATAAAACCATGAGATAAAAATTGAGATTGTTCTAGCTGTTCTAGCTAGAGCACGGGGCTTCACAATCCCCAAACCAAAAATATATAATTAATAAATATGAGGGAGGTGGTGGTAAGAGAACCATAAACGGGTAGGGGCATGTAAGGACCAGCCTTACGAGAGACAATGGCAGTCAATGGCAGGCGGTTATAACCCAACTTTTTCTTCCTCCTCCGAGTCAAAGTCAGAGGTAGAAGAGGTTTCCAGAACTATAAGTAAACAGACCAAAGGCCCAAGGGCCCCCAGGTGCACTAAACAAAAGTCATAAGGGCTGGAGGGCGGGGAACGCCCGACAGCTTGAGGAGCTGCCGTAGTCTGTCTCTCCCCCCCCCGCCCCTCCAGCAAACCTTAAATTAAATTAGGGACAAGCAGAGTCATAAAATTAGCGGCAGGCACCAACAGCAAACACCATACCTTGCGTGCATGCAGGTTTGATGAAGTAAAACCGTGGGCAGAGGGCTGAGGTCAGCAAGACAGTCCAGGGCAGCGCAGCACAGGCAGCAAAAGCGGCAAAAGTAGACTGCTCCCCCACAAAACTGCCACAAAGACTGCCACAAAGGACACCAAAGACTCTGCGGACTCGGCGCGCTCCGCGCTTCCGGGAGTTTTTGTGCTTGTAAGCCCGCCTCCTCCTCGCCGGGCGGAAAAGTTAACCCCTTGCAGAGACGCTCACAGGGGAACTCGCTTCCCAAACACCAAGGACTCTGCGGACTCCACGCGCTCTGCGCTTCCGGGAGTTTTTGTGCTTGTAAGCCCGCCTCCTCCTCGCCGGGTGGAAAAGTTAACCCCTTGCAGGGACGCTCACAGGGGAACTCGCTTCCCAAACACCAAGGACTCTGCGGACTCCGCGCGCTCCGCGCTTCCGGGAGTTTTTGTGCTTGTAAACCCGCCTCCTCCTCGCCAGGCGGAAAAGTTAACCCCTTGCAGGGACGCTCACAGGGGAACTCGCTTCCCAAACACCCAGGACTCTGCGGTCTTCCTTCCTATGTCCCATGCTGAAACACATTACTGTTTGATTTGTATGACATTAGAACTGTCAGCATTTGATGCATTTTAAAGGAGTCAATAGCTAAGTGTGGTACCACATAGACATTGTATATATTTGTCATATTAGATTTGCCAAAGTACAAACTGTGTTATTAATTGTGTATATATATTGAACCTTATTTTTATATAAAGAACCCTGTTAGCACATAACAGTGTGTGGACATTCCTTTGTGGGGTGCTTGGGGACTACACTGTACTTAAGAACCAGCCTGACTCACCTCGTGAGAGCTTAAGTCTTGGTTGCTGGTCCATCCTACCATATAGAGAATCTTGGCTGGGGTGCTCTGTGCTTCTATGCTGCCATATAGAGGGCAGGAGTACAGATAACCCCCTGCAGTCTTTACAGCAATCAGGCAATGGTTATGAGCCCCAAGAGAGAAAGTTCTGAAGTGATTCCTGCAGCACGATGGGCTGGGCCTGTATTGGGACATTTGGAAGAACCAAATGAATATGAAGGGCATCACTAGGTGTCCTCTCCAATGAGCCACATTTAGGCCTTCACTATTTGAGAGGATTTCCCAGAACCCATCAGTTTCAAGTGTGGTTTGAGGCATGTTTGGAAAAGGTTGGGCAGCTATGGAATGGGCAAGAATTCATCTCAATAAGGGAATTGGAGGAGAGTCTGCATATAGGCAGACCTGCCAGTATTTAGTAACTTGCAATTAAAAGGAATTCTGTTGGCCAAGAAGTGGAAGGGTAACTTTCAGAGGGAAATGATTTCGACAGAAGATATTCTACACACGAGTGTGGGCTCTAGAGTACTGATTTCCAGCCTCTGTGCAGGCATTTTGGGGCCAAAATTGGGAGAGCCTTCGGGAGCCTTGCATTAATGGGCAAGAGATCTTAAAAGCACACAAAACGTAAACAGCCTATCAATATAAATGACATGGGCTTAAATGACTCTACCGATTGCAATATGGTCTGGTCTGGATTTCAAAGATGTTTCCATGGAGTTAGGCCCTAATACTGGAGAGGATGTGGGGTAAGTGCTAATTATTGGCCTATGTGGTAGTCGTGTGTGGAAAGAGGTGGGGCAGTGTTAGAAACAGGTGCTGGGATGGATTAGGGACATGGAGGGGATACAGAGGGAGTTGGATCCGATTTTGGTCCTATTTGGTTTGGAGGTGGAGGATGGAAGATGGAAAAGCCTCTCACACATGACCCACTTTTTACTGGTGGTTACCAGAGCTTGCTTAACAATCCATTGAAAAAGGAATTGGTTGCCAATGGAAGGCGAGTGGGCCAACAATGCAGGAGAAATCTTCCATTTGGAAAATATGACAGGCATGCTGCACGATGTGTGAAATTCTTGAGACTTCGAATTGTTTCCTTTTTACTATGGGGTGGGAATTGGGTGACCCCACGGGTGATCATCGATTGTCTGTAGCATTGAGTTTTGTTCCCTCTGCAGACCTGGTGACCGTTCTCAGTTAAAGGACGGGGTAATGTTATTGGTACCCAGGCAGTGGCGGGAGGTGATAATGGTCAATGGGAAAGCAAGGACGTTTGAAAGTAGTAATGATGGATCGCGATATTGATGCGTCAGGTTTGGGGGTATGATGGGAGAAAAATGTGGGCATTGGCGCTTATTGTTGATTGTTGAAGTGAATTTATGAGTATTGTTTGTGTTCATTTGGAAATGCCAATACAAATATATTCTACGAAAAAAAGCTGCCATGGCATAGTGTGCGGAGGAGGGAAGATGTGACAAGTGATAGGACGTATGGGGAAGTTAAAATCAGATAGTCTTACAAAGACTGATACATTGCAATAAAATCACAATAGCATTTAATTACAATTTTAATGGGGCAACACATTCCAAAGTTGTCATGTGGAGGAGAACCTATTAAGAGATTAAAACAGAATGAGGCATTTTGGATCCACACCTTGTCTCCCATGTCTACCACAAGCATAGTAAATCCAGAGGACATCATAAGCCTCTTGCAGCATTGCAGATAAGAATGGGAGTTTAAAAGATAAGAAGTGAAAAATAAACCTCTTTCATGTTTTCTGCAATATGGACACTGACACATGTGTGTCTGGACAGCACTGAGTGACCATAACAAAAGAAATATGCGCAATACATGTTTGGTCCTCCATGTATGCACCTATCTAAGATATTTGCTTTGGAGTAAAGGTAGCTGCGATTTGAATCTGTGTTTCCTTAAATTTTTGGCATACAGCTATGTCTGAAAGACGTTGCAGTGAGTTGCGGAATAAAACTATATGTTGAAAGAATATGATTGGTAAACTGTGGGAAATTCAGACCCACTGGATTTACAATAACATATATTGTTGAGAAGATAAACAAGTAAAGGTGGTTTACAAAACAAATCTTTCAGCAAAGCATTTGGGGCCCAATTCACAGAGCGTTTTCCAGTGGGGTTTTGCCATATTGAAAAACTTCTGTGAATTAGGCCCTGGGTGTCATTTGCGTTCTTTAAAAGAGAGTAGTGAACCAAGGATGGCTGCCTTCCTTTACTGAATTGAAGATGCTCATCTCCGGTGGGTTCTTTCGCATTGTGGAAATAGAATGTGCTCACTCTTCCATTCCTTGTGTCAGGTTTGGTGAATTCCATGACTCCACATTCTGATATGTAAGGGGTAGTGGGCCGCTATGGGCAGAGTTGGATCAGCCGCTACAAGATGTGCCTATCCAATGGTGAATGAAGCAGATGCCTCAGGTTAACTTCTTCCCCTCGAGACACAATCTAATAGGACATGGGGCAACATCCTGGAGAACCTTCCCAAAGAACTTAAAATACCAAAATGCTTTGCTAGACCATCTAACAGTCTGGAGCAACTGAACATCTTACCTGAAGGAAGAGAGAGTGTGTGAGAGAGAGAGTGAGATGATTGCTGGGCCCTTGCTCCAGTGTGAACAAAACAATTTAGATGGTAGCAGAAGGGAGGGCCCATGAGGGCCACAGTCCTGCCTAAAAGACTTCATGTAAGCCCATGATGGTGTGGCCCATATGGATACTTCTAAAACAGTGTCAATCCCTGCTGAATTCAATTATTCCAAATCAAGATCTTGAGTCTTAATCAATTCATCCCTAATGGGGTAGTTGACAGAAATAAAGGAAACAAAAAAATTGCCCATGTGGAAACATAACCAAACAAGAACTAACCAATCAGAAGATCCTTTATAAGCCCCTCATGGCCCTAGGGTGTATAAAGCAGGCCGGGCAAATGCATTACAAGAGAGAATCCTGGAGGAAGCATGCATGCCCTTGCTCCCTTGATAAAAGGGTAGGATTGCGAAGGGAGTGATCCTACTGCCTGGAGGACGACATCACCAGAGGGAAGCCCTAAGAAGCCAACATCCTGAAATAATGTAGTACACATCTTTAAGCTTTGGAAACTGCAATTGTGAGCCCAGAGAACTGGAGGCCCTGGAGAGAGATTCTGACCAGAAACTGGCAGAGCAATTAAACACTCTTAAGGAACCTGGAAGGTGGGAGCCTGAAGATTTCCACCAGCAACATGAAGAAGAGGTGCTACTCCCATGGCAGAAGTGAGAGAATGTTGGCTGCCTGAAAATGGATGCTGAATGAGGGGTATGAATTGCCCATTCATTCTGACAACCCTAGGTCAGGAAGTGTCTTTTTGGGAATCCTGAAAACCTAATGTATATGAGAAGACCTGTGTGTATCCTGACCAGCCAAGGTCTGGGAGAAGATATGTTAGGAAATCTGACAACCCAAGTTATGGAAGAGGCCTGTTGTACATTTTGAAGTCAAAGGTCTGGGACGAAGGCCTGCAGAGAATCTTGATAAAAGAATGTCTGGGAACGATGCCTGGTGTGAATTTTGAAACCCATTGCCTCATGATAAATTGGGCGGAGCAGTAAAAATGTGGTGGTAATGCTATTATAGCCGCATTACCACTCCACCCAACTATCAGCTGGGTGGAAAGTCAGCAGCTTTGCCAAATTTGCACCCATTTTCGGCACAATTACTGTGGCGCTATTTGCGCTACAGTAATTGTGCCAAAAATTCCCCATTGGGTCCAATGGACCCAATACAAATAGGGACATAACGCCTTGCCACAACTCAGAATCTGGTGCTAATAGCGCCGGGCCGAGTTGCAGTAACGTTATTTGCATTGGGTGGTGTCCCCGCGGATTTACCACCAGGATACCAACAAGCATCTGATGACCCCCTTGACCAGCAGTGAATCTTGAAAACCAATGGTCTATTAAAGAGAAAGACCTGTTAGTGATGAGTTGTGAAGTCTGAATGAATCCAAGGTACAGGAGGGACTTAATTTTAGCCATCAGAGAAAATCAAGGGACCTATTGTGAATTCTTGAGAAACACTATCCATGAGACACATATTGGTAATTCCAGGAGAAGCCAATGTCAAGGAAACAGCAAGGTTGAATCCTGAGAGAAATTGTGGTCCTGGAGAGGACTATTTGGCAATCATGAGAGAAGCCAAGTACGGTGGGGATCATTTGGAATCTGAGACAAACCAAGCTCCAGGAAGACCAGTATGAGTCACAAGAGGAACCAAGTTCCAAGGATCACAGTTGAATCCTGAGAGAAACAAGGCACAGAAAAGCCCAGTTGTGAATCATGAGAGAAAAACAAGGTTCCAGATGAACTAGTTATGAATCCTGAAGGAAGTCAAAGTCTTGATTGAATCAGTCGTGAATCCTGAATATAAAACAAGGTCTAGGAGAGACAAGTGGTGAATAAAATGGTACATACAAAGAAGGATACTCATCCAATGAACCATTGTCCCTGAGACTGAGGGGAGATCTTCTGGAAGTGGGGCAAAAGCAGATAGATTGAGAAGAGTCTGGACTACAAGTGACCCAACAAAGAGCCTTCTGAGAACATAATGCTTAGATTGTTTTGAAAGATTAAGGATGGACTTGTGAGGATTGGTTTATGAACTTTTGTGTGACCAAACATTAAGACACTCCATTTACAGATTAGAGTAGCTTGAAGGCTAAAGACCTGTGAAGACTCGAGATTTTGAATGTTTTGTTGGCCACCTCACTTATCATTTTTGAGAATAGAGTACCTCAGGGAAAACACAATCACTGTTACGACTATTTTTTAAAATGTATTTCATTTTGAAGATACAACGGTGTTGAAGCCATGGAAGAACTCTTACTTTGTGTTAACCCATCCTTGTATTATTGTGATCACCCCCTCGTGGTGGGGGCATACGTGGCTAGTAACAGCCCACCAGACTGAGCCTAGGCAGTAAGGGCTGTAGGCCGTTACCGTACATATATGCACTCCCGATGAGTGGGTGATAGCTATTCGCACACAAGGGTACAAATCATATTTTTTTTTAATCCAGGAGATGGGCTGTGCGCATATTGTGTAACACCAATCTCACAAAGAAAAAAAAAGGATGGCACAAAGCTCTGGTCCAGCAGGCAAGTGGGGCGGGAGGGAAGGGGCACAGAAATGGTATGTTTTGTTCTGGCAGAGGGTTGGGGAGGCAACAGGCAGAGGATCCCTGTTGCTTCCCCAAAATCAAGATGGTGCCACCCACAGAAGGGCTTTGGGTGACTGGAAATAGCAGGTGGCACAACAGTGTATTGCCGCCCACTCTTCCAGCCACCTGATTGGCTGAGCGCCCTTCCCCAGGTGCGAATTGTACATATTTAGTTTTAGGATTTAGTATGGCCCTGTAGGCATTTATCCAATTATTGCCCTAGAAAACGGAGTACAAAATAAAGAAGTGCTAAACCTCAATCTCTGCAGAGAACAGAATACACCACTCTGTCAAAAGCTTTAGGATAGTAACAGGGGCAGGCTGAAATCAGATGACACACGGTTCGGATGAGTGTTGATGTTTAGGATCTGTTTTTAACAGATATATCTATCATTTATTTAGACACATTTAGGCACTATTTGCACCAACGTAATTTCAGAAATTAGAGCTGGTAAGTCTTGATTTATGTTACTTTAAGTGAGTGTTCCCATCTTCTTGTTTACCCTAACTTAAAAACACTTGTTTGGATATTGTGCGCCTCCCATTCCAAACATAACCATGCTCTCGGCTGGGATGATAGCTCAGAGACAATGTGCTTGTCTTAGAACCAGGACAGCACTGAGCTGCATGGCTTTGATACCTAGTCCTACGCTTTGAGGCTAGGCTCCACCCCAAAGTATGATATAAAAAGAACATTTTTCTTCATCAATTAAGTACTCCTCATTTTGATTATGAATAAGGGTTTACAAACACAATTCCTATTTAATTGCAATGAGAATTATCACTGTTTAGCTGTGATCAGACACTACCTCTCATTTGGTAACACATTTACAGGCAGGTACATTTGTGCAAGTGAGCGGGTTGGTTTGGTGAATTATGTTATATATAGACCAGGACAACTGCATAGGCTTAGTCCAACATTTTGTGCACTTCTCAGAGAAGTGGATCAGATTAATTGGCATGGTTAACTTTTCACAAATGGACACTGGCTTTAATTGTAATATTTTTGCTTGTCTGGTAGTCCTGATAGTTGTAGGCTCCAAATTCAGATTCCTATCACACTATTGATATGAAACTGTGTATATCTGTTGATGCAAAAACTAAGCTATGGGTAGGAAGAAGTCAGAAATTGTAATTGATGAGGAAGATGAAAGAACACATGACATTCCATACATGGGCATTTATGGACTGACATGTACAGTAGGCAATTTAAATAGATATAGTGATGGAGAAGACAGACAGCCTACAAAGCACGCACGTCCAACCTGCTGATGAAATGTGCCCTATTGAGATAACATTCCACATGAACACCAGATGGACATTGATCAACTACAAAGATGTGGGATGTGTGATGTCGGCAAGGGTAGGAGGTCCACGGTTCTCCCCGTTCCTGCTTTGGAAGATAGTGTCCTGTAGGATACCCAAACCCAAAAACTGTATCTCTCGGTGGGAACAATGCATGCCTCTTCAATACCTGTCCATTGCCGGTCTGAATCTACGCAAATTTTGTTTTTGGCTACCAACTCTGCATTAAAAACGGGCATACCGAGCTGGCCAGGGGAGCGGTTGAGGTTCCATTAACAGTTGTAAGGCTCAATAATCTTTATACTATAAGTTTTAGTAATTATAGGGTGATTAAAAGTGGGAGTGGTGAAGGATGAGTGCCCAAGTGAGGTATCTGACCCATGTCGCACTACATTGTCATATTACAAGGTGAGAACTTTGTATATAAGTCATCTGCATGGCTTCTGCTACATCAGCACTGACATCTTGCTGCCCACCCAAACTGTGAGGTATGAGCTTGTACGGCCCTTTCAAGGTGGTGCGAGACTGCACACATCAACCTCTGGAATCCATAATAGGCCATATTCAGCTGAGCACTAGATGCAACTGGATCCACCCATGGAAAGATGCCCCTCAGTTCTCCACTTTCCTCCTTCAAAGGAAGGGCTCCACAAAGCTCACAAAATAATGTAGGTCTCAGCGGCATCCTTGACTACACCTACAAACTCTACCCATTCTTGGTGTGAATTCGGGGTAATATTTTGGTCTTTGTCTGCCAGTCCTGCACCACAAAAGTGGCATGAGGAGCTGGTCATGGAGGCTGGTGAGGCTATATGAGCTCAGTGTATGAGCAAATGCTACTGCCACTGCAACATTTTTGCCATCCACCAATGTCAGGCAGTTACTCCAGCAGGGGCACATTTCCAGGGGGATGGTGAATCTACCAGTTAATCCCATGGATAAATGGTGGGAATACCAAATAGCAAAGCATTGGTGCTGCCGACTGCCATGAGTCTGAAACTATGTGTTCATGAGAGCCATTCTATTGAAATAGGACATCCAAACATTACGGGTAGAGTGGCAGATCTATGTATGGCTCACCAACGGTGAGGAAACAAATAATAATAATCATTATTATTATTATCATTATTATTATTATTTAGCACTACAAACCCTCAGGTATCTGAGCGCTGCTTATTATTACCCACGGTGTGTGGTGCTCATTTATCGACCTTGGAAGGATGAAAGGCTGAGTTTGCGTCAGCAGGCTCTGCACAGATTTCGAAGCGAGCGCTCTACTCGCTGTGCTATCGGACCGGCTGTGAATCAATAGTTCTCCTCATTGGAAACACTTTTCCAATGTAATGCATCCCAAGGACATTGATGCAAAACCCATAGTTCACACATTTCAGCACAGAAAGTACAGCAAAATAATATTTGTATTTAAAAAAAAAATGAAATCAATCAAAGTAGGTTGGAAAAAATAAGGTTCTGGTTTCCTTGCACAGAAATCATGGAAAATGAGTTGTAGGAAATGAACTTCTGATCTTCGATCCCTGAAATTGACATAGCTGTTTTGAAAGTATGGAGCAGGTTTCGATATTAAACAAAATAGCTACCATAGACTGGCAGTTTCTCTTTACCAGACAGCATATGGAGCACTTGTCTTTAACAGGCAAATCATGTAACCTTTCTTTGTCAATATGTATATGTGCTCTGTTGATTTCCAGTGAGTGATGGCACAGTATAGAGCAGGAATTGTATTTCATAATCCTTAGTAAAGTGATGCAATGTGCCTTCCTAGAAAATGTTGGACGTTGGTACTAATTAAGCCTTTAGTTCAGGTCCCTGCACAGAGATGTGGCCAGAATCTTGTGAGATGCAGCATGCATCGAGGGTGTGGATTTAATTTTGAAGTGCGAGGATCAGGCAGGGGGGTAGTGCCTTATTTAATGATGTAGCAGTAGCTTAAAGGCCTATCATGGTTGCATTTGAAGGTGTGGAGACTTGTCTTTAAAGGGAATGTTGCTTTCAAACTGAGTCTGTTTAAAAAAGAAATTGGCTTCTGATGCCCTTATTCTGAATGGGATGGATGAGAGAAAAAAGCATGGAGAAAGGTTTTCATTGGTTTTGACCTTAAGTGTCCAATTCCAAAAAGGATTCTGACGAACTTCCAATCATCGTGGGAACCCTCTGTGGGAGGTCTGCACCAAGGTTTCTGGCCAGGCTTCCTGCACCATGCAAGTCTCTTCATGCAGGTACATGGACACCAGTATTTCAATCCATCCACTTGTCCAGTGTCTGGAAAAAGCAGGCAGGATCCACTGCAATCAATGGAACAAAGATAGCAACAGTGTTTGTCTTGGCGGATGAGATTGCTGATCTCTGTCTGTACATAAGCACACACTGTGGTGATCTCTGTAAACGCACTAAATGATTCAGTGAAAGGCGTGGAAAACCAGCAATTGGTCTGGTTCCAGCGCCTTGTATTGCAGAGTGTGGTAACTGCTGAATCCATCCAAAACGGATCGGAATCGCTGTGAGGAGTGTGCAGTAGCAGAAAGGCTATTGACGCGCTCCTCATAGTTATTCTCACAGACTCATCAGAATGACCCTGGAAGAGTTAAACAGTATTGTTTATCATACCTTTTAGTAGACATTCACACGTTTCTGATTCACCTTTTCTTATCCAATGTCATCGGTATAAATCCGACAGAGAACATCAAATCTGATTTTCAGAAGAAGCATTAATAGACAAACCCAACTGTCATACGAGATCCAATCAGGGGGGAACATAGTTACATAAAGTTCATTAATTGCGCAATTTATTTTTTTAAAAGGACAGCGGAAAACACTCTTAAGAGAAGGAAGCATCCTATACTTACATCATGAAGGGAATAAGCTGCTTCGTAGACATTATTTGCTATTAACGTGGTAATACCTAGAAAAGAATATATGTATATATTACTGACAACATGTTGATTTGAAGAAACACTTCTAATACTTAGCTGATCTGAGTAATAAACTCTTTAGCTTTATAATGCAAACTAGATGCAACTGCTATCTTAGCACAATCCAATCCAAAAATGTATGTTATGAAATCTAAAACCATGCTAAAATTGTGGGAAAAAAATCATGAATGAATTACAAGTCACACATTCGAACTGCTGGCAGCACTGAATGTCTTCACACAATCATTACTATTCCCTAAATCTGCCTGATGATTTGTCTAACTGTGTGGAAGTCGGCCAGGCGTATATGCATTTAGTACATCCCAACAAATACTGTGTATGAAAATCTGCCACGTACATGTTTTAAATGATTTCTCAAAATTGCACACCATTTATTTTAGGCCATAGAGTCCTAACAGCCACTGGCCTAGTACTCCCAAGACTGAATTATGACAAATAGTTTTAACCAGTATCCATGTGATTGTCAAGACTTAGCCCTTCAAGGGGTTTGCTGAAAACAAAGATGAAAATGCAAATGAGCTAAAACATGCATAAAGAAACAACCACACACACATGTAGCTACATACATTGTAAACATTTATTAACCTGGAAAGTATTATCTTCAGGCATGAAGTACGAGCAATTATAAGCCAAATATTTCTAAGTGGCCGGTAGGAACTAGGAAGAGTGCCCTACAATAAAACAGTAACTCAAAGGAAAGTGTTTTTCCACCATTAGTAGCAGAAAGATAAGACCTTTTTTTATGATCGTTTATTGGAGTTACACAATGGACAATACCACAAATTTCAAGTCAGTACAAGAATTAAGTTATAATCAGAGCAGATCAGCCACCACCTTCTGCTATGCTATGCTATGCTATGCAACTTTACCAATTTCTGTAATGAGGCTGAATGTGTTCAGTATTTGAGTCTGCCAATATGCCAGTCGAGATATTCTTTTTGTTTTTTGGATACCTTTCTTTACAAAAGAACTTAGCACTATATATTGTGCAAACATGCATTGTTTTTGCTTGTGCACTCATTTTATGAATTGGGTGACCTCCGTCACACGTAGGTCACCTAGTGGCATTGTATAATCAGCTTCACAAATACTGTTGGAAGTCCATGGTCCCCTGCACGCCCCTGGATTTTTAACTTTCTAAATTATTTTTTAAAACAATAAGGCAACGTTTCTCCTGCAAAGGGCTGAAGGCACCGTCAATCTTTCACTAATGTTTTTCCGTGACCTGCCTGGATAGATGCGGAGGTGAAAGGCTATTGTGCGTTTGTACATATATGCAAGTCAACCTTTTTTCTTTTTAACGAAAGACTTCTGGGTCCAAACTTTCCATTCCTAAATAATATAATTAAGGCCTCCAAATTGTCTATTTATGCAAAGTGTGACTTATTTTTATAATTTCATATTCATAATGCTTTATTTCGACTAAAATGTCTTAAAAGTACATCCATCACAAAAATGTATTAAAACAATTCATAAGCAGCAGGAAGTTGACGTCACAAAGAAATGGATACAATAATTCAATAAAACATCATCATAAAACAAAATATCCCAACATTATGAATGCATCTATAGCTTCTTCAATCTTACCCTCTAAGCCCATACAAGATATTTACAAGTGGCATAAACTGCAAGCACATCACTAGATTTAAGACAATTGAACATGGCCTCATTGGTCGCCCGGCAACCATGAGCCAGGAATAATGAATGGCTTTAAGTATTGTTTCCCTCAATTCCAATATTGCTGGACAAATCATTAAGAAATTAACCATATTTCGATTCATATTGCCGCACAACAGGCACATAGAGGATACATTACTATTCCCTTTGGCGAAAGCCCTGCAGTTGGTAAGACCTCTATACGCAGTTTGATAAAAATTGATCTGTGAAGTTTCGGGTTTACATAATCTAAATAATCTGCACAACCCTCTTTCTCCTTTATGCTGCAATAGGGCAACAGGATCGATGACCCTGCAGCCTTAGAACAATTATCAAGCTGAGCCTTTAACAGAGCTGCAGCCTTTATCACAGCATTGTGAGAGTTGGATATAGTGCTTGGATTAGTCAAATAAAAGGAAAGGTACAAGAACCCAATTTTGCAGATGAAAAATCATATACACTAAATCACCAAACCAGCCACATTTTGGGAAGACATTCCAAACCTGCACATCATTCTGAAGAATCGTGCAACACAGAAAACCAGCCAACAATCTTGCAGGTTGGATGGTGTTTAGGGTTATGTTATGTTATGTTATGAGCACTTAGTTAAGCGTGGCTATTACCAGAAGGTGTCTTGGCGCTGTTACTGAAACGAACACGGGTAGTCAGGGAGAGTAATGGACCAAGAGAAAGGAATCGTACTGATCAGTGGGGGTATAGAAATGTTTTTAGAGACTTGTGAAATTTAAAATAGTCATGAGTGAGTCTCACAGTGATGGGCAGGGTGTTCCAAAGGTGAAGCCCGCCACCTAGAATGCTCGGCCCCAAACGGTGCTTTTTTTAACCTGGGGTACACATCAACTTTGGTGACCGGCAGAGCACAATGCCCTACCAGGATCCATAAAGAATATGCTTTTTTGTAGATACAAGGTCTCCTGCTCGTGCAGTGCATGATGAATAAAGCAGAAGGCCTTCTTCACTCTGCCTTCCTCAGGGAGCCAATTAATTTTATTCAGAATAGGGGAGGCATTGAACAATTATGGGAGGCCTGCCACCAACCAAACTCCTTTGTTTTGGATGACCTTAAACCTCTGAAGATAGTATTTGGGCTGGTCTAGCACTGTGGCGCTGCCATAGTCCAAAATACCCATATTTTGACAGGCAACGACTGGGCCCTTCATAGAAGGTATTAGTAGCATTACTTTTTTCAAAGTTCTCAGCGTAAATAGAGGGATAGAGTGCTAGATATCTACACCCCAATATTTTTTATTTGATTCAGCAGGGGACAGAGATTACCCAAAGAAAGGGTAATCCTTCCGTCCACAGGGACCAGGCAGAGGAGGAACCAACCACCAGCACCTCGGTTTTGTTCCCATTAAGCATGAGCCAGTTTTGGCTCATCCAAGCACCAATGTCAGCCATGGGATGACCAGAAAGATTTAAAAGCAAAGGTGCAATTGCTGATCCTTGTGGGACCCCGCACGACAGAGCCACAGGGGTTGACCCGATGGGGGCAGGGATAATGTTTGGCCCAGTAAAAAAGATTTAATCCACTCCAATCCCTTACCAGTAATTACGGCCTCTACAAAGTGCTGACACAAGATATTATGATCAATAGTGTAAATCGCTGCAGAGAGGTCCAAAAGGATAAGAAAGCCCACCCAATCTTGATCTCTAATTCTAGACAGATCATCCGTTACCGACACCAACACAGCATCTGTCCCCATAAGGGGGTGGAAGCCTGATTGATGGTGATGTAGGATTGCAGTTTCCTCAAAAATGGTATGAGGATGTGGAGTAAAAACAGCCTCCATTAACTTCATCAGGAATTTAGGGAGGGAAATGGGTCCGAAATTAACTGGGAGTGAAGAATCAAGAGTTGGTTTCTTCAGCAGCGGTGTTCCTAAGGCATGTTTGAAATTTGAGGGATTTTTCCAAGCAAAATAGAAGAATTCACTGCTAGCATTATCAAGGGCAAGATCTTGCCATGAACGTTCTTAAGAACTTCCAGAGGAAAGGGGTCTAATGGTGGACAGGATTTCAACTGGAGGATGGTTTTATGAATTTGATCATTAGTGACAGTGGCGAATGTCGAAAGAGGTGCCTGGTTGGTCAGAGGACCAGCAGATGAAGATGGAATAGAGGACAGAGGTGTTGCAAAAATCTGCCCCGAAATGTCTCTCCACATATTCATAATCTTCAGAAAGTGTATTGCAGAGGGTTTGTGAAGGAAGCACTTTAGAAGAGATCAGACTGATTCAGAACTTGCGAGATCATGGTAGAAAAATATGCAATTTTTGTGGCTTTAATATCTATGTGGTATCTTTGATGACACTCTTTCATCACCGTTCTCTCCTCGTCATGGTATTTAGAGCACCAGACTCTCTCAGCTCGCCGGTATAAGAGTCTGGAAGAGTGTAGGGAATACGTGAACCAAGGAGAGGTTTTCTTTCACCTAGAATTACCTGTTTTGAAGGGAGCCAAATCATCGGCTGGAGCAACAAAACCTTCTTCTGAAATAGGTAAATAATCAGAGTCAGGGCTAGGCACAGCACCATCAAAGTTGGACTGCCTTATCGAGTAAAGGGCAGTAGGATCCACTTTCCGCCAGGAGCATTTCGGCGTGTTTGGCAAACGATGCAATGGAACAGACAGGGGTAGAACATTGTGAAAGGCACTAGAAAGTGGTCAGACCACACCACATGACAGCAGGTGTGCACAGTAATGGCATTCTCTGTGGAAAAAATAAGACCAAATGAATGGCCTTTGTTCTGAGTTGGGCCAGTAACGATTTGGAGCAGCTGTTGGTCTGACAACAAGTCAACTAATCTATAGCCATGAATATCTGAAGGATCATCAGGCCAAAAAGTAAAGTTCCCCATAGCGTAGAGGGATGGATATTTCAGCTGTAAATCAGCAATCCAGTCAGCAAAGGCCTCTATAAACCGGGGATTAGACCGTGGTGGACGGTATATGGATAGAACATATAGTGTCTGGGTGGGAGAAAAGGAAACTCTAGTGAGCAAACATTCTATCCCCATACAAGGAGGAATGTTTATACAGGCGCATTGTGAGTATCTTATGTGTAAGAAACTGACTCTGCCCCCGGGTGGGTTGCTATTCTGTCAACATGGATAATCACGTATTCTGAGGGCAGAGCTTCAATAAAGTCGCAAGAAGAACTATCAGAAATCCATGTTTTTGTGATGCAAACTGTATCAGGGTCATGTGTAAGTAGCAGATCAAACATATCCAGTCGATGATTGATTGAAGACCTAGTATTTATTTGAAAGCCGGTACATCATATGAGAGGGTTTAGGGTAGGATAAGACTGAAAAATCATCATTCCAATATCTCGGGCGCAGAGTTGGGGAGGAGCCAGGATGCAAAGCGTAGCACGCGTGTATTGACAAGGATCTGGCTTACCTACAAGCTTTGAGTCACAAACAATTTGAGTATCAGGGTTTTGTGCCTAGGGTCCACACGGCGCCCGGACGGCTTGCCTTTTTGAGTGCCTTCGGCCATGTCAGTTGTGTGTTAGGTGTAACTACTTTTTAATCCATATTGGGTAAATGTTCACTATTTGGATGCATGTGTTCGCCAAATTGTTGTGAGGGAGAAGCCCACTAGCCCTCATAAACCCTACTTAGAGAGTTGGGGCTTGCTCCCACTTTGTCGCGTAGGGCCACTTTGAACATTATTTCCAGGGCCTCTTTGGGTTCCCAGGCCACCGCTGTCAGTAGCTGTGTCCGCAGTCGAGAATCTTCAAATATTACTGAAGTTCTCTTGCTGGAGAATAGCTAAGTGCAACATTGATGCTGCCATTAGACCTACACCCTTTCGGGGCTAAAGGGACTAATTATGAAAAGTAAAGAAAGCACGTTTTCGATTTTACTTAAGCGAGAAACGAGCCTCCAGAGATGGAGGGCATGGCAGTAAATCCACTCTCCCACTTACCTCATGCAAGTTAAATACTGCATATTAATTTTATCCTGAACTCAATCTTAGTAAGAATATTTCCTGCAAGCATGGAATTGATTCACAGAAGGATGTTAAAAGTTTGGAAATGTAACATTTTGTACATAAAGCATGGACAATTACAGCAATTTAAGCAAAGTGGCCCTCTTTATTTATTTTTTTAAAGAACAAAGCCATTTCATGTGACATTAATTTGAAATATTCGGAACACATTCTAAACAATTCCATTATCAAAGACATTTTAATTATATTTCAGAAAAGTATAATCAATGTCACCCGCATATTGGCAGCAGCATCTTTATGTTTTATTAAAGGTACCCGTGTTAAAGCATTTGAAGACATATTTAACCCATGTTCCTTTGTTCTGACAAAATATAAGTCAGTGCAGCTGTTCCTTTTGAAATGTCATGTTTTTACAGTGTGGCATGTGGCGTAGATTTAGTCAATTCAGTTAAATGGCCCAGACAGCTCTTTCTGTGCCCATCTGATGACAGACAAAATGGCTGCTTATACAATACTGACAGCAATTGGAATGACATCTGAACGTCTTTAATGAAGCTGATTTTGCAGTGGGCAGCGGTGAGCATGTTTTTGACCTACAAATAGAAAAACAAGACAGAATCAACCTCGGAGTTGACCGATATGTGCCCACTTGATTGACCCTTGCATCTCTGTCGCTGCTGCCCTGCAACATTGGGTGGGGCTCCTTGAATGTGCCCACTTGATTGACTCTTGCATCTCTTTGTCGCTGCCACCCTGCAACATGGGGTTGGGCTCCATGAATGTGCTCACGTTGAACTCCTTTTCTGCACTTTGCTTGTGATGTAACTACATTTGTATGTTTCTCTATGATTTAATCACTTCCTGCGCTTCCATTCTGTAACTAGGACCACTGCAACCAATCTCTTAAACTCAAGCGCCTAGATACCTCTGTGTTTTGTGCGCTATATAAATAAAAAATAAACAGAGTGCCTAAAAGCAGCAGGTTTTTATCATTGGCACATATGCAAATGCTGTTTGCGCAATTACAATTCTACATGTGCACAATGACTGTGCATGTTCAATCGCATTAGTCCCACTGCAAATACAGCACAAGTGCTTTAGCATTTGCACTATTATGAATTAGCATGCACTTGAGAATTTGGACATATGCAAATGGCAAAGGCAAATTATTGGCAAATTATTTGCCACGGATCGGCAACATCTCTCACCACATCCAGTCCGCTCTTACCACTTTAGCGTCACAGCAATTCCTTGTACAGTGTCACAGACCCCTTTAAAGTGGGTGTCAGGATTACAATTATAATTGTTCTTTTATAACGCGCTTAAAACTGGAGAGCAGTTTCTAAGCACGAAACCGGAATTCAAACCTGTGTTGCAATGTGTTTTCTTGCTTGCAAGACAAACGCATTGCCCCTGAGCTATCCTCCCGGCCATTTACATTCTTTGACAGCAGAGCATGTAACCCCGGGATGTGACTGGCCACGTGCCCACGTCCACGCATCCACGTAGTTAAATATATGTTTTCTGTGTGCAACAGTTACATGGGATACTGAGGATACCTGCTGTATTGTTTTACACGTGTTTACAGTTATTTGCCAGCATGGGCATAAGTACAGAAGTGCGTTAAGGGCAAAGCAGACATTTATCTTTGCTGCTTCTGTAAAACCCTATGTGGAAGGTGCTCTTGGTGGCAAAGAACATGTTGAAGAATGACGACCCATACAATACTTTCATGTACAGAACAGGCATTGGGGCCTGCGAGGAGGGAGGATACAGGTTGGCAAGAGTATTTGAAAGTGTACGCTTGAAGTGGCTAAAGGGTGGCTAAGAATATCTCCCCCTTCCCCTCCATTTTTCTGTGGGTTGGGCAGAACAGCCAGAAGTGTGTTGCATAAGGGGAGATGGAAGGAAAGTGCAAGCATAGGAAGCTAGATCCCAAAGGCAGCCGTGCAAAATCTAGACCTCGAGTGCTAGAGTAACCAATGGCTGTAAAGAAAGAGATGCGCTCAGATGACCCTGATTGCTCTTGGTGAGCTGTCATATTCTAAAGAGGAAAATATTGTATTCAGATAAAGGAATTCAAGATGCAATTGAGGAAAGGGACAACATTCTGACTTAACACATTCGCCATGTGCAGCATTATCCCTCAATAAACAAGGCTTATAAACGCCCCTCCCTCACCCCTCTCGCGTGGCAACCTCGTTTATGTTGAGCATAGAGGAGACATAGATTCTGAATAATAACCACGTTTTCAATGGGAAAATGCCATTCAAAAACGCTGGCCCATAGTCTCTCCTATTATATTCAGCAGTTACACTGTCAATTTCTTTTGATGCTTTCACAGCCAGTGCTTGAAGAATAACTAGACAACGTAATAAGTGAAAGGAGAAAAAGACCAGGGTGTTGTAAGGAAGGCATGGTATCAAACAGTAAGACAGACACAAATGATCACAGTTCAAGGGTGTTTATTAAACTTCAATTGGGTTTGAAAAAAAAGGCTATCTAATCCTAAATCTAAAAATGGGAGCAAGCTACAACCATCAAATAATAATAACACAGTCCTAGTTCTGTCTTGTCAAAATAAAAGGGCCTATACTAATAAACCTATTGCCAATCCTTACTTCTAAATACAAATAGTGTGGGAAACAATGTTATGCTAAAGAAAAGTGTTCAAGAAATGATATGTCAGGATATTCAAGCCATTGGCTTCCCTTCCCCAGGTTATCCGCATGGGACAAGGCGGCACAGTCACGCTCAGCACACTCTCTGGTTTCTTTAGCAGGAGGATGCAGTTTAAAACGTGAACATCATAGCCTTCTGTGCCAAAGTCTCTCAGCCATTCAAAGTCTCTTTTTCAGAAGTTCTGATGCAAAACGACAAACAAACTTCCTTTCTCCTTAGGGTTTCACACGTACACATTCTCTGGTGATTTTCTGTTCACCCCAGGTCCCCCTCCGCCGGCCTCAGACCCACCGTCTTAGGATTTCACACATACAAATTCTCAGGTGATTTTCTGTTCACCCCGGGTACTCCTCCTCCAGGCTCAGCTCAAAGCTTTCAATTGATCTCCCTCTGCCGGGCTCAGACCAATGTCGGGGGTAAATTCTGCCGGGGTCTGCTGGGCCGTCCTCGGACCCCCGGGCAGGGAGGCCCCAACTCCTCCCACGTATCCCAAAAATGAGTATGAGGCACACGCAAGAAGCAAGGTGGTTCTGCTGTTTATTAAACAACGGCAGGGATGGGTCAAGGATCGTACGCGTCCGTCCTGACTCTCTCTCTCTATTCGTGGGGCTCGCAGGCCCTTTGCGTCACCTGGGAAAGTTAGCAAAAAACTTATCGTCACTCTGGATTGGTTCCTCGAGTGGTAGGGTTAGTATAGCATACGTGTAGAGAGCGCTGTTAGTGGTTGAGGGTCAGTCAGGTGATATACTTGGGTTGTCCCTTCAATTAGATACATGAAAATTGTTACATGAAGACCCCTGAGGATTGGCTAATGTTAATGGCGTCAGTGATAAGTGCCCCATGTTCTGATTGGTCTACTCGCGAGCCCCCCCAGTCTAGGACCATCGCTGTTCCCAGCTCGCGGTGCACCTGTCATTTGCAACAATGTATAACTATGGGTATGTGCAGACAATGCGAAGATTTGCTCATATGCTGGAGGGCAGACTACTCCCACCGCCACAGATGTCCATTGAGTCACTTCATTGTTGCTGCCTGTGTCTCAAAACGTGGGATCCAGGCGCCTCCTTCCTCCTGGGTCTGGCACCCTGTCAGGTTTGGCTTGGTCACGTGAGGAGAGACCGTGGTTGAGGCAGAATTCTGCACATTTAATATTGAATTTTCCACTGTGTGTCTGGCTTAGTTTGCAGGTGTGACCTTGGCTTCGGCTTGTGGCATGCGAGTTTGCAACATTGTGCCCGCCGGGCTCATTCTGCAGGGTCATCAATTGTACTCTTGCTCATTCAATGTTCATGGAGGCTCTTGCTTGCGGCCTACTTGGGCCTGGTGCATAGGTGGGGATGTTTGATGCACTGCGCTTTAGGTTATGGTATCATATTGCTTTATCCCCAGTATCATGTCTTCGTTATATTTCTCATTGCAATGCATGGGTTAGGAGAAGCGTCAGCAAGCATTTCAGATGAGTTCGTTGTGTGTCTTGCGTTTCTGCATTTTGAAAAACCTATGTGAAAAATAATAAAGATGCGCGTCAGTGGGTGTGTCCGTCACCTACGTCATAGCACTGAATATGTTCTTCGTGTGGATTGGTGTGGGAGTGTCCAGTGTGCATGTTTGCACGGGTGTGCTGACCGTTGGCTAGGTCGTCATGGCATCTCTAACGATGTGTTTATTTACTGTTGAATGGTTCAGTCGAGTTCATCCATGCCGCAGGTGTCGGCATGGGCAGGGCAGGCTGGTGGGCAGGCTGGTGGGCACATCCGTATGTTCCTGTACCAGGGTATTTGGTCGTCTGGTAGATAGGCAAACTCCTCTCGTGGCGGGTGTCTGGGCCGCGATCCTCTAGGCCAGGGGCGTGAGGGGATTGGTGGGAGTCTTTTGTTCCATTCTCCCACTTCACCAACTTTATCAACTTTGCCACAAATGTTCTTTGTTGTAAAAACATCAAAGACTTTTGATTGTGCACAGACTTCTGCTTGACCCATCGCAGGACCACTGTGATTCACAATTCTCTTTCAATTTTTAGCTGTATGCCTTACGGAGACCTTTCGATTGAACACCCACATGGTGCCGGACCACTATGTCAAAGGTATCAAATCTTCGTCTCAAAGTTCAATCACTCACCAGCAGTACAACTTTACTTTATCACACATATTTCAAACAATGTTCCTTCGAGCGCTCGCCATACAATGTTGCTGCTTGCAACCTTGGCGTCAACACAGATCGGTCTTGAATCGATCTCTCCAACTCACCAGCTGGGTTGATTTAACGGATGCTGCTTTGTTCTTGGAGCCAAGGATAGTACCAGAGCGGGTAATTCTCCCCACCTTGATTCTTGATGCGAGAGGGTTCTGGGTATCTCTAACACACAATGCAGGATTCTTCAGCCTGTTTTTCTGGTTTTACGCTTTCCAATCACAAGGGCTCATGAAAGCAATAAATCATTGTCGAATAGGTAAAGGGAACTTCCCTCCTTGCAATCCCCTTCTGTTTTGCCATCTTTCTCCGTTTGTTAAACTGCCATCTTGGAACTGCGGTTTCCGCATGTACTTTGCCTCGCTCAGAGAGTGCTTTCGTGTTCTGCCTTTTATCCGTGTGGGGAAGTGTAATGGAAGTCAGGTGTGTGTAATGGTCAGCAGTAAATGCCTGACCTTACCTGACCATTGCATTGGGACATTTCAGGTATACAGCTCAGGTGTTAGTCAGTTTTCTCTTGTAGTGAGCTGTCTGTGAGGACATTTTCATGTTGGAAAAGAGGGGGTTGAGTTCCGAAGTATTGTATATTGGTAAGATGGGGTAAAGGTTTCATAAGGAAGGAGATACCGCGTCTCTCACCATCTGGTGTCCCACCCCCGGAAAACCCTTCATCAAGGGTATCCTCCCGCACTAGTCCACCCCAGGAACTAGATCCAAAGCAATGGCTGTGTTCTGGCCACCTGGAAGACAGAACCCTGGGGACTAGTGGGTGAGACACCATCAAAGTGGTGGTAGTGACAGCCAAAGGACAAGATAAATCTTCCAGAACAGTAGTATAGAGGGTGAAAAGCAGAGGTCCAATCACAGATTGTTGTGAAATGCCAACAGGAAAACAGGTGATGTCAGAGGTTTGTGATTTCCAGGAGACTTTAAAAGAGCAATAGACCAAATAAGAGGTAAAGCAGGGAAACCCACGTTGATGGAGCGTACTTTGGAAAGAGGAGTGATTGAATGTGTAAAAAGTGTCAGAGAGGTCCGAAAGGATCGGTATAGATGGAAGTTTAGAGATGTGAGCATTGGAGAAAAATTAGGAGGCATGCATGAATGCAGAATGACTGACCTTGTTGGGAGTGGTGAGAAAGGATGGAGTTAAGTTCAAGGTTGGTGGATGTAGAGGGCTTGGAAAGATTAAGGTCCCACAGTAAAATAATGGTGATGCCGACGGGAAGAGACTCAAGGAGAAGGTTCAGTCAGCCAAGAAGGTATTGAGAGGACCGGGTGTCAATACAAGGCAAGAACCATCAGAGGAGAAAAATGGTGGAACTGAATAGTTTAATATTCATAAGAGAATGATCTCATGTGAGATGGGGCAGTGGGGCAATTGAAAGGGCCTTATTGATTAGGAACCCCACTGTACCACCCATGCCAACAGGTCTGGGAGAGTGGGAAAAAGGTTGCAAAATCAGTCTGGAGGGCCACTCGTGTAACAGAGTAATGCATGGAAAATCATGTTTCTGTGATGGCATGAAGTAAAAGTTAAGGGTGACGAGAGGTGATGTTGTCTCTGATGTACGAAGGGGCTTGTTGCAGCGGGATTGAACATTCCAGATGGCCAGTGAAAGGGACCTTGTGGCGGGGAGAAGAACAGGTTTTGTGCAGTAGTCAAGGGGGTTAGCTGAGGTTGAAGATCCAAGGAGAATAGTTTTGGGTTTGAGGGGTGTGCATGCAAGATGTGAGGAGGGGTAAGGGAAGGGGGAGTGAGGTAGAATTTTGAGTGAGTTGACTTTCATCGTTAGCTTTGTCAGATTGTTTTGTGTGGTTGTGTGTGCACAGGAGTGTGTTGTTTCCTTTATAAAACAAGTTTGTTGCTTCATTTTATTCCCATCTTAGGCTTTTAGATCGGATGGTTTTAGAATTGCTTTTAGAAATATAATGCCCTCTTCCTGCGCATCTCCTCCAAAAACCTCAACAAGTTATAAGTCACACAAAATAACGCCCTCAGGGCAGCACTGAACATCGCTAAAAGGGAGCACATCTCCCAGGCAAGTGGAGATGCGCACTGGCTGCTAGTCAAAGAGCACATCCTCTTCAAGACCATGGTCATCACACACAAATGCCTTTCACGCAATGCTCCCCCTATCTATCTGAAAGGATCATCCAGACCCACTAGATCACACTTCGCAAATCCGATTTACGTACCATCCTTCAAAAGATTCAAAGCAGGAGGCTGCAGCTTTCAATACCTAGCACCCACAAACTGGAATGCCCTCCCCACGGCACTCAGAAATGAAACATCCTACACGTCCTTCTGCAAAGTTCTGAAAACCAAACTTTTCAATTAACCATGCCTGCTTATTCTCTGCTGTCTGTAACGTGCAACAACTGACCCGCCTGGCTATCCTGTTCCACTGCAACCAAGGAACCTGTATTTCTCCTTTGTCACTATTGTCTCTCATGTTTTTTGCACTGTCATTTAACCATACAACCAAGTAAGAATTCTGTAACAGCACCACTATGCCCCAGGGCCGATGTGCACTTTATACATTTAAATAAATAAATAAATGAAATACCTTGCTTCTTTGTATACAAACATTTTAAGTTGCTATTTGAAATTTAGACACCCAGCAACAGGCTTTCAGGAGTGGAAACAATTACGTTGTTCCATCCTTTGTGGAACTACATTTCCCAGTAGCAAAGTAGTTCTTTAGACTACTTATTTTCAGTCCAGACGTGAGAGCACCAGTGGGAGGAGACAAGCCAGTCTTTGGATGTCCGTGATGGCCATAGCAGCATTGGTGCCACCACAGTAAGCCTGTCGGTCTTGCCTCCCTTCCTTGTGTTCTAAGAACACACTCGTTATCTGAGGGCTTTACAATGAACACTGATACATTTATGGCATATGAAGTAGGCTTGGGATATGGCAGCCCTTATATGGTTAATATGTCACTTAGGGATTTACTACTCAACACTAGATCCCTGGTCAAACATTCTGTGGAAAATGCAGATGATATACTAGAGCGGGACATAGACATCTGTACCTTGACGGAGACTTGGCTCCATGAGGCTGCTGGTCCTTCACTGAGTCTAGCCACCCCTATAGATTATTCTATTTTATGCGTCAACAGGGAGAAGCAAGGGTATGGGGGTGGCAATCATTTTCAATAATAACCTGGATATATGTAAAGTAGATGTTCAGGATTACAGTGGCTGTGAAATTCTCTGTTTTAAAGTTGGAACAGACACATCCACCACTACGGACATGCCACTGATTTATTGACCACCATCCATTAAGCCAGAGTATGTTTCATATTTGAACAACCTGGTCCTACCTCAATGAAAGGGTGCTGCTAAATGGCTCATATTGGGTGACCTAAATCTTTGAAAGTATGACCCAAAGGACCTAGCAGCGGGGGAACTGCTCAGGTTCATGAAGGTATTGGGCTTTCAACGACATATTGACAAACCTATGCATAGTGAAGGTAATATGTTAGACTGGGTTTTCTCACATAATATCAAGGTAAATAAACCAGATATCTCCTTATGCCCAGGGTCCGATCACTCTTTCATTGAATTTAGTATAAGTACAGACTAGCAACGAGGGCATAGCAAAACAAAACTGGACCATGTCTAGAAATCTTAAGAGGATCAATCCTGTGTCAATGAAGGAGTGGATCCTTCCTCTGTCCCAGAAGGATTCTGCATCCCATCCGAACATCGGAAGCTTGACCGACTCCCTCCTGGATGTACTTGATAAAGCTATCAATACACTAGCCCCTTTAAAAAATAGGAAGGTGATCAGTCATCCCAAAAATATTGGGTTTTCAGACGACCTAAAAATGCTAAGAGTGGCAAAGAGAAAAGATTTTTACTATTGGAGAATAAGCTTTCCTGTCAGCCGGTCATTGAAGCCAAAAAAAGACTCTTATGAATCACATATAGAGAAGGCTCAATATGACTCTAAAGAAATCTTCACTATTCTTAAGGAACTAGAGAAACCTGACATTGAATTCCAGGAATCTATTTGTAAAGGGCAGGAGTGGTGTGTGTTTATTCACAAGGGCATGGTGAATAAGACAGAAAAGATTAAAAGAGTTATAGAAAAGGCAAAAATCAGTTTGCCTGCCAAAGCCACAAAAGGGATGTTGAAGGAAGAAGCACTGTTATTGCAGACTACACCAAAGTTTGATTTTAGGAGCATAACTGAGAACGAACTTCGTATCATCCTGGCCAAACGTAAGCCATCCCCTTTTAAAGCGTATATATTTCCAGCTTCAGCTATCAAAGCCTGTTTAGAGCTTTTGATTAGCTCTATCACAAAAATTGTGAATCCATCCTTTAAAGAAAGACGGGTGCAGGGTTGGATTGGCTCCTCAGCCTTTCGCCCTGTGGCCGGGCCGAAATCGTCCCGTGGGAGTGGGGGCCGGTTTCTGGCCATACCTGGGCCGGTTTGGAAAAGAAATATTGAAAAGAAATATATTTTTTTTCCATTTTTTTTCCAAAAGCCTTCTTAGGTCGGTAAATGAGTACCAACACAGGTTGGGTGATATTGTATGCATATTTGTTCTATAAAAAAAGAGCTTAAGCGTAAGTGCTTTACAATAAGATATTATCATTTGGCCTTGGACATCTGCTTGGATTCACAGTAATTTAGTGTACTTAGGAACAATGTTATTTGATGACACTTCCTGTTTTGTCAAGGGGTGAAAGGTCGTGTTTCATCACTTCCCGGGATGTCACTTGGGGGGGTGAAATGACATCACTGTTGGTGATGTCATCAGAGGTCAAGGGTCGTGAGGGGTGGGCTGCTTTTTTGAGGCGAGTGGTGGGCCACTTTTTTTTGGGTGAGCGGGCCTATTTCTTGTCCCAGTCCGACCCTGGATGGGTGCCCACAAAATTGAAGGGCTCCTGGATTACTCCACTGCTAAAGGGCAGGATCCTAAACTAGCTACTAATTATCAGCCCATATCCAACTCGCCATTCTTGCTAAAAATAATAGACAGGGTGGCCTATGAACAACTACTGAGCCACAAACAAAATCACACAGTTTTGAACGGGTGTCAGTCGGCTTCAGACCAGGTTTTAGTACAGAATCGGCTTTACTGGAACTGAAGTCCAATATGATGGCTAATATTAACTATGAAAAACTATGTAGTTGATATCATTTGAGTTATCATCTGCTTTTGACTTAGGGGATCACCCTCTCCTATTGACTAGATTACTGGAGGTGGCTAACATCAGCGATCAAGCACGGGAGTGGATGCAATCTTTTTTAAGTAACAGGAACATGCAGGTCTGCAGTAATCAAGCAGAAGCTGACCCAGCCCCTTTGCGCTATGGCGTCCCGCAGGGGGCTTATCTATCTCCTGTTCTGTATAACATATTCGCGGCTCCACTTTTCCATCTTTTAGAGCAAAAAAATATATGTTTCTCTACCTATGTTGATGATTCCCAATGCATCATCCCTCTGTCGGGTAACTATGAGAAAGATTCCATAATGATGGCCCAAGCCTATGAATTGATACACGATTGGATGGATACGAGTGGGTTAGCCTTGAAGCACGAAGAAACTGAACTCAAGCTTAATGCTGAATATGACACCTTCCGCATTGCGAAGCACGACATCCCCACTCAAGAAAAAATACAAATATTGGGGTGGTATTTGATCAGTCACTGAACATGACAGCTTAGGTTAATAGTCTTGTTTCTGTATTGGCCTATTATAAATGGCTACTTACTCTCATTCGCCCATTCCTTTTTCAAAAGGGCTGCAAAACAGTCGCTCAAGGCATCATTTCTTCTCAAATTAATTATTGTAGCTCCCTTTTTGTAGGGATCGGTAAAAGTGAACTGGCCAAACTCCAAGTAGTGCAAAACAGCACTATTAGAGCAATCATTGGTATGCGGAAGTATGAGCATGTGTCAGAGGTGCGGAGAAGACTGCACTGTCTGCCCATCGTATCCAGGATAGATTTTAGGCTACTTACGATCACCTACAAATCCTTGCCTGGGTTTTTGCCAGCACATATAGCTTGCAGACTCAAAAACAAACCTGCATTTTGTTCCCTGCGCTCAAGTAGTATGAAATTACTGCAAACCCTAAAGGCCTCACTTAAATTAGTTTAAAAAATTGGCTTTTTGGGTGGCTGCTCCTTCTAAGTGGAATGCGCTGCCTGTTGAGTTAAGAAACTGCTCCTCTTTGGAATATTTCAAGAAAAGGCTTAAAACGTATCTGTTTAGTTCATTCCCAGACTAGGGCTAGTTCTCTTCGCTCCTTAATCTCTGCTCTCCTTTACAGTTTTTCAGCGCCCGTATGACTTAGGGCCACTATGGTAGTGCCTTACAATTAATCTATAGTAAAGTAAAGTGAGTTGTGGCTGAAGTCGAGGAGAAGAGCGAGTAAAAGCAGGAAGGGAGCACACTCACGATGCATGATGGAGGATAAAAGAAATAAGCAAGTGAAGCAGTGGAGGAAGAGTAAAGCCCAAGAGAGAGAGAAAGGCTTGGTGGGTGAGCAGAAGGAGAAGGGGATACGTTGGCTGAGAAGGAGCAAATATATGTTTTGAGCTTGTCTGGAATGTCCCTTTAGGAGACCAAAAGTCGGCTATCATGCCACTTCACTATAAAGGCTGGAACCAACATAAAATCCAGAGGGACTGAACAATATATTAGCTGAGTCAGACCCAGCTGATGTTATAATATGGGTTAAGGAACAATAAGAACGTTTTAGTAATGAGAAAATGGTGGATGAATACCCAACACATTTGATTATACGACAATCCTAATGACCGAAGGCTGTCTAGAATACATGGTGCAGTTCAATTCAATGGCTGTGTGAACTTTAGAATGGTGAGTTTGTAATCATAATGGATTTTTAAAAGGTTGAATAGAAACTAAGCAGGCATAGTCTACTGGTGATGAGATGAATAGATGATGCTTCCATTCACCAATGGGGAATTGCCTTATTCAACAACGCCACTAGTTGGGCAAACAACCCTGTTGGTAATTGAAACAGATTCACTTTTCTCCAGTCTAGAATTTCTTGAGAACATTTGCTGATCTTTCATGAGTTTTATGTTGTATTTGATTGATTTTCTTCTTAGTATAATTCTATCTTACTAGTAGCTGGAAACCTTGACAACCCTTGTTATGAAACTGGCTACAATTAACATGAAGGTAATTGGATTCATGGTGATTTCACAATGTCTACCCCACTGACATAAGTGGAACAAGGTTTGCCCATGAAAAAAGTGCCTTCCCAAGAGTGATTGCTTAGAATATGAACATTTCACCTTGTTTATTAAGGACTTCAGCCAGCAATCATCGTATTACTATTACAGATTGATTTTAGATTCTCCACAGCAGATCATAGGCAAATAGTCTACATGTATTAATGCAGGAGGCAAAGATTGTACATGATTTGGAAAGACTCCTACATTTTCCCTAATGTGGTACCATGTAACAATGACGAGCTTTGCCAGAATTCTAATTAGAGTTTGGATATTGGCATGCACATAGCACAAAAAGCTATCACCTTTACTCTTCCCTGAACAATATAGAGCATGAAGGACCGGAATGCAGAAAGAGTTGAGAATCAGATCTCCTTATTCACAAGCTCGGAACTTGCTAACAGGTTTGTCTACAATCACTTGCAAACATTTCGCATTTACCCTGGTCATAGCAACTTCAAATGCACGCTATTAAATAAGCATACATGTCATTTATTTCTTTGCTCTGCTAACACCTCGGGAGCTATTGTTTTATATTTCTGTTTTCACACTGTGAGCGCTTTGGTTGCTGGCGCTTCCCCGCTCCCTCTCCCTCCCAGCAGATCATCCCTGCACTCTGGAGGACTGAGGAGTGCAATCAGCAGCATCGGATCCCGTGGGGGTGAGCACTTTCAGATGTGTTGCTCCCTTGCATTCATCATCGTGTGTGGGAGCTGGATGGCCACAGAAGCAGCGTGCAGCAAACTTGGATTGGTTTGCCTTAAACAGTTCACACTGCTTCTTGCCCCCATTAAGTGTGCCTCGCTGTTTGAGCATTCGAAAATGGCCACCCTCTTCCTCGGCATCGAAGTGCCTCTGAGGGTTGCCATGTAGCTGGGTAAATAAGGCTTGCAAGTGTCCTATCCTGCCTTCGTATTACCCAATTAGAAGCCGGCAGGTGGGGAAGCCATTCCCTGCCTCCAAGGCCCACATAAAATACCCCTGCTTGAGCCTGTCCGGACATAGGCGACCCGATGGACTCCCCACCCCCGAGCTGTGATGCTCATTGAATCAATTCTCTGGCATCCTGTTCCTGTTGGACTTGTCTATTGGGCCTCTTTGCACCCTTTTTGGAACATGCGAGTGATGGCTGATCTTTCTTCTGCCTCCTCCTCTAACTCCTGAACCTCATCTGCTGTTTATTCACTCTGCCTCTCTGCCTCTCCTTCCTAATCTACTCCCGCACTGCAGTTACATTGTTCAAAGAAAAAAAAAAGAACATTTTGATTCTAGATGATTGTACCTGTTACATCACTGCGCCTTTTTTTGCTCAGCATTATGCTCCCTTTAAACATTTTCGATTCTAAATGATTGTGCCTATGACATGACTGCACCCTTTTTTGCTCAGCATTATGCTCGGTTTAAAAATGGCATATAAATGAGTGTGCCCGTTACATCACTGCACCCTTTTTTGGTCTGCATTATGCTCTGTTTAAAAATTGCATCTAGGCGTTTGTGCCTCTTAAATCACTGCACCCTTTTCTTTGCTCTGCATTATGCTAAGATTGCTTTGTGGGTGTACTTTTTATTTTCGTTTTACATATTCCCCTTTTTATGCACTGCACTCACTGGGATCCTTTTTGGAATACTGCCATGGCACTCCCACCTATTGCTCTGCAGCTGTGGCGTTCTATCTATTAGGCCTCCTAGAGACTGGCCATGACTTTGCAGTGTAGCCCCTTCCCCCAGCACCCCTCCTCTCCTGCTTCATGTCTCATGCACCTATCACTGTATCACTGTGATGCAGTTATGATGGACTCTTTGCCCTGTTCATCTTACCCTAGCCTCCCCCATCCCCTCTCAATTTCTTTATGCCAGTTCTTGCATTATTGAAATGACTGTCAGGCACGTACAATAATGATGTCATATACTGTAAACAGTTTGTATTCCTCTTAATTCTATGTTGTACCTCCAAATGCATAGCACTTGCCAATTCTGCATGTTCCAATGCCTATTAAGAATGTCTATTCTGTGTTTTGCTCATCTTCTTATCCTACCTGCATTGGAGCACTTTGAAATGCTTGCTTTGTTTATAGGCGCTATATAAAAGACCAATAAATAAAATAAAATAGGCATAATTAATTTAAATGAAGGTGATGTGTGTAATGCCTTTCTAAGAAAGGAATGCAGAGATTGCTTATTGCTATATTTTGCAGGGAATAAACTAATGCACAGTACAATAGATTGTCTGATTTCCTGATGATGCTCTCTTCTGTGGAGCAGTGTCCACTTAGTTTACTGTTTGGATGCAAAGCTCTTTGACCGAAGTTGCCTGAAGTGCCTCAAAGACATGCTGCAAAGCTCGACATACTGTGGCAGGGTCAGGGACCAGGCCCTGTCAAGAGGCGATGGGGACCACTCTTATCCTGGGCTAGTAGGCCTACCTCTGTGGTTCCCAAAGCCCAGAAGCAGGCTGTGGGTTTTCCGAGGTCGCCAGTCTCTGCCCCTTCAACATGTGCCATATTGAATGAACTGAGTACCACCTTTTCTGCCCTACCTATTATATACAATGTTGACCAGAGTCTTTCTTCTTGTCCAGTAGGTCTACATCTCCAATGAGGCATACAGGCAGAGGAAAGAAGGAGAAACCCAACAGGGGAGAACCAGTGAGAAAATATCAGCCTGCAGAGTGATCCACACATCAGACAGACAATCCAGGTTCAATAAATAACAGAGACATGAGCTGTGCAACTAATTTTACCTTCACCCCGACCACGGAGCGGTCAATGTGTCAAACAGGCAAACCAGACACTCAGTATGCGAATGCTGTAGTTGAGTGTATGTTTAATTAGTCACAGCTATCAGCAAATGGAAAGATTTCCTTTTGGACGATTCAGAAACCCTGCCAACGAAATCACGTAAGGTGAATCACAAGGTCTTGAATTGTGTCCTTTGTTTGGCCAGGAGGCAGTACAATATTTGGATGGCTGAAATGATATGTTTGTTTCTTTGTAGTCTCATGAGGAGTTTAGTTGCAGCAGTTTAGGCCCTTTGTGATCTGTTGAGTAGGTATTCTGGTAGGCCCAGGTAGAGGCTGTTGATGTAGTCTAGACTGGAGATTAAAAGTGCAATGGCTAACATGGTTGTTTATTTGAAGGTCAGATATGGAATGATTCTAGGGATATTCCAGATTTTGAAATCTTCGAATCTTAAGATCTTAAATCTTGATTTAATTTGTGGTTCACACACGAGGAACCTCTGTGAGGATTGCATGTTTTTAGTAATTGAATGTGTTTGTGCAGCGGTTCTCATTTGTAGAGTCCAGGGGACAGGTATGTGAGTATGGAATTATAGTATGCACATTTGAAGGATGTTAGGCCTGAGTTGATGCTCTGCAGGTATTTGGCCAAGCATTGCGGTGGCACTAGGGGGCGAGGATCTCTAAAGTGTCTGAATTGTGGAAACAAATAGGGTGTACAGGGCATATGCTGCGGTACTGCGGTGCCGTCCCGGAGCTTGACAGAAACATGTCAGTTAACCCAGACTCTCAGTCTTCACCTTGGTTACCATGCATCAACTCTGACCCTGGGCATGAAAACAAAGGACAGGCAAACCCAACACAGGAGAAATGGGGACAAGGGTGCATTAAAAAAAAAGTGTTAATGGAAAGAATAAGCATACAGGGAGTGGGGAAAATTAGAAACAGCATATGACAATCAAGTCCCGTTACCTACAAAAACACGCAAATAAAAGAAATGTTGCAACCAAGGCCTTACACCTTACCCCAGAATGCAAGTTGAATTTAAGGATGCAGGAATAATAGGACAAACAATTAGACGTCCAAACTCATCACAAACATCTCCGAGAAGCACTTAATTGTTTCAGGAGAAGGTGGGTAATTAATTGACATTCAAGCTGGCCACCCCTCTATTATAATTTCTGTTCTAGTAAGTACCACAACTTTCCAGGCCCAGGAAGGAGGCACAAAAGGCTAATCATCTGTGGGCCCACCTTTGCCTACACTGCTACCACTAGTTGGGGAGAAATTCGAGCCAGGGAAGGGGTTAAGGGACTGTAAAGAAAAGGAAGGACAACGAGTGGTGAGAGCTGGAAGATGATTGCTGCAAGGGGAGCTATGGTTGGAGAAAGAGTCTGTAAGAGCGGAGTGCAGTGAAGGATGAAGGTTTATAAGCTAGAGGGGAAAAGTTTAACACCCAGGCCGTGACAAAGCAAAGCTTTCATGAACCAGGAAGAGGTACACGCTTTACCTCCCAAAGAATCTGACCTCCTGAGGAGTAATACACTCAAGGAGAGGGTTTCCAAAAGGCAGGAGCACTACTTGGCATGCCCCCAGAAGTACACCGGTCATGGGTCCAGGATCTGCAATAAGAGGACAGGCGTTAAGAAACCAACCTCCTGGATTTCCCCTAGCGCAAGATATCTTTACCTGAGAAGAGGATCTTCCTTGTGTCCAGGGATTGAGGAAGTAGACTAGAGTCTATTTAAGGCCTAATCAAGGTCTTGGTTCATCAAAAAGCAGGTGGCATTCAGAGACAAAGTCTACTACAAGAAACAAATACAAGAGGAAAACACAGAGAACAAGGTTAATTATCTATAAAAGGAAAAGGATCTGCTTGTCTCAAACAGATTGCAGCTCTCCAGAAAAGGACCATTGCAAAGACACAATGCTCCACGTTCGGCAGCCCTTTATTCTTTCTCTGAAGGCAACACTAGTGCGTACTCGCGCTGAGGGTCTGTTAGAGGAGAGGACTAACCGGCATGATAGAACATCACTGCGTGGTCACACCTGCACCGCCAAAATAAAGGGCTCTCCATTTGCTTGAGACTGGATGCAGCATCCCCTTCTGGAAGTCTGGAACCCCATCATGTGTCACAGCTTTCATGGTAAATTACCCTGGCATAATGCGCCAGAAAAGACTGCAAGGTCCTAACAAAAAGTTGGTGGAGGTTGGATGTGCGACCCCATCCGAGTTCTTCTACTTCCTTTCTTACACGGGCAACCCCCAACTTGCCCGTTTGCTCCTTTAAACGAGGTACGAACCGCAACAGCGCGGGTCAGTTACCTGGATGCCCACCCATTAACAATAAACAGTTGAGATGTCTATTGCTGTGCAAGGGTTGCTAGGGGCTTCCCAGTCAGCATGGCCACGGAGTGCCTGACTCCTCAGTTTATATCGGTGAAGTAGCTGGTTTTTGTGCTTGGGACACGTGCCACTGACCTTGAGTTGGTTATGTTGGGTTTCTGTGGAATCTTTCCCTCTGCGCACGCGCCTGGTTGGAGTTTGGCCCCGGACAGCCTGCATGATCCAGAAATGCATTTGTTTCCTCTGGTGTTTGGAAGATGTGGACTTTACCACTGTGTTGTATTCTCAGCCATGCTGGGAAGAGCATAGAATAGGATATTTGATTGTCATAGAGCCTTTGTCTGATGGACGTAAAGAATCTCCTTTGCGACTGGACTGCCGGGGAGAAGTTGGGGTAAAAGTGGATCCTGTCTCCATCGTGGAGTAATATCAACAAACAAATGAGCATGGTCAGGTAGATCTATCTGCTGTAGAGCGACCACTGCCACACCCCTGGGTGGGTCACCCCATGCATGGGTGGACACAGAATTATCACAAAATCTGTTTTTCTGCAATAAAGTTTTATTTTAAGTGCAGTTGGTGTAGTAATACACTGCTATTTTCAAAAACATAGGACATTCAACATTGAGGACGTACAGAGTGTAGTACCTGAGTTGGAACAATCAAGTAGTTAATATTTGAAAAAATCTAATTCTTATGTTTGTTCTTTCTCTATAGGTTCCTTGGGAAGGAAGCTAGAGAATTTAGTGGAATCATAAACAGGTAGGTAGCCCACTGGGTGGACTTGAACAACAACATATATAACATGTCAACACGACAGTATTTCGGCCATTTTGCGTGGAGCTAGGTGAGCTCTAGTGGTGTAGGCCTTCATCAGGACAGGAGTGTCTTTAGGAGTGGAATATCCTATGTAGTCTGTTGGACTGAAACAGACAAAGAACGTGGCAGGATGTAGATGGTCGACAAGGGTCTGGCAGAGAAAAAGTAATGACTGCTAGATGGGGCGGATGCCGGTGCTTACCGAATCTGAGGAGCACAGTGGCTCAGACTTCAAAGTGGGAGGATCCACTTCCACAGGATGGATTCTTCATCTTGTGCAAAAAAGCGCAGTCATACCTGTCGGAGGATGAGGAAAGGTACGATGACTAATTGGCGCAAAGTAGGTGTAGTCCCTCTACAGCCCATGGTAAGTATTTAGCTGAAAGAGGTAATGGTGGAGGTCCTAGGAGTGGTGGGGAGAGATGACCTCATAACGGTCCCACTGTGTTGGACTAGAGTGGTGCCGTGTGTTTAAAAAGGGAAAAGAGGCTCAGTGGAGTCTCAACATGACAAATCATATGGTTGCACAGTGGAATTGAGTGCAAATACGGTCCACACAGGCCATGGGCATTGCCTATCTCCAACAGTTGTGGCCCGCAGCACCTGGGGGGCACCCGCTCTTTTCTCCAGAACTAGCGATCGGGCTAGCCCCTTTCTGCACTTTGGTAGACATATACAGGCACTCGCGCTAACCGTATTTGCACTCAATTCCACCATGCAACCATATGATTTGTCATGGTTCTCCCATTGCAGGATTCCTCTGCTCTCCTTCATTTCAAGCCTGTCCAAAAGTCACGGACTCCACGACTTTGCTCTGCTCCGCTGCTCGAAGGCATAATCGCATCAGGTGCCCCCCCTTCATACCATGCTCTCTCTACTACTTAGAGCTACTCGTCCCAGTTATACACATGCTCCTTTTTAAAGAAACGTTTCCTTTTTCTTTGTTCCCACTTTTTTGAAGCCAAATATAATGATAACAGATTAGTCTTCAGAGCTGGCAGTCCAATGTAGGCAGATAGGCTACTGGGCCTTGGGGTTTCCTCATAGGAACGGGGGACCTTGTCCCCTAAGGAAGAGTCACTCCCACTGAGGTCTCACTTGCCCATACCCCTTGGGAGTGTCTTGCAGACTGGACTCTCATCTCCGTAGCCTCAAAGGGGGTGGCTCCCCCTTTTGGAGAAGGGACAAATATCCGTGATTCATACTTTATTAAGCACAAGTTTCAAGCTGGATATTGTCAGATCCTACTTACTCCATTTGTTTCATGCAACCACTAGCTCTTTTAAATAAGATGTATAAAACAGACTTACCTTTGCCTTAAATATTATTCTCCTCACTCCACGAGGTGCCTCCTCCTCTCAGGGAGGTTATGAAAAGAGTAAAGGGAGACTTTGTAGTGCTCTCGTGGCCCTTTCTATGCTACCTATTTTTGTAGGTTTTTTCTCCTAGCTAAATACATGTTTATAAAGGAAAAATGGGCAATGCTGGCTGCTCATGTCTTTAAATGCCTGGGAGTAGGTCATATTTAATAAGAATGTGCTATTATCGTGGACTGGGCATCCATTAACAGGCGATATAGCCCATCTCCAAGTTCTGTATATCATTGTTAACATAATATTCAATGAAACACATTTCATCTAGAAACCAAGTTCTCCTTTAGTCTGCAAGTTCTCAAGGTTATTCAACTGAATGATATATAGACAGGATGAATGCTTACCCATTGTGTATTTGGCTTGTGTACAAGATGTGCGCTTTAAAATTTCATACACCTGAAGAGAGAGAAAACAGTGACATAATGTAGTTGAATTTGAAATAATGAATCTCTGACAACCAGGAAGCAAAATAAGACTCAAGCAACAAAACACAAACTAACAAATAGTCCTTGCATGTAGTATAGTAGGAGGTAAAACAGAACATGTAGCACAAATGCAATACACAATTTGGGAATGCATTGTTTACGACTTAGCATTACTTTAAGAACACTTGATTACATGATGTCCCTTTTTCACATTTCTGTTCTGTTGTGGTTGTGGATCATTTGCTGATCACAAGTATAGAATTGATAATCATCCAACAGAGATTGAAGAAGTCTATTAAAAAGGAGTGTGCGACTTTGAGGAATGCCAATGGAAGAACATTGCAAATCAGATAGTGTGAAATCATTATGACATATTTGTGGGAATATTGGACCCTTTAAAAACAGCAGCAAACAAAGTATGGCATGCTGGGGCTGGGAAGAGTTGTATGAAAGAATACTATCCTATTGGATGTATTAAAGACAGAGACCATGTTAAAGGCTAAGGCTGCAGAAGGGAAGGCTTGTGTTCCAAGGAATGATTCCTTTCCACAAGGGATCCTGGAGGAGGGAACTTGATGATGCCTGAGATTCCTCTGGGAACACATGGGAACACATGCATTTTTCTCCAGGCTCCATGCCTCTAAATACTAATCAAAAGTGAGAAAGAGATTCCCCCCCCGAAAAGAAAATGATATATGTTCTATATAATAATGTTCTTCTAAGTCCATCAAAGGGGTGGTTTGTGAAGGTGTTTTCAAAACGCATTAATTCAAATGAACGGGAAAAGAACAGTGCAATGTCATGTAAATTTAAGTGAGATATCAATTCACTCCAACTTAATAGATATAGCACTTGACTGCAATCATAGCAGCAATCTTTAAAAATCTTAATGTCATTAAATAGAACCCTAACGGGGTCATTCATAGATTTCAGCGCAGAGGCAGCGCACATGAGCAGCGCAGAGAGGGAGCGTGTGCCAGCGTGCGCCAGCCGTGTCCGCTAAACAGCATTCTGGCGCACCACGTATTCATGGAATTTCAAAGCCATTTTGAGCGCTGGCACAGAGAACATCCCGCATCGGCAGTTACACCCTCAAGAACGCCCCTTGCGCAAGGAAAAGGCATCGAAATCCCCAATGCACTGCAAAGGGCCGCACTAACCGGGCACCAGTTCACAGGGCCGGTACGGTGTATTTCGGGGATGCACGGGAAGTATCACACGCGTTAGGCCTTGTGCGAGCAGGGTACGTGTATTTCGGGGGTGCACGGGAAGTTTTACATGCAATAGGGCTTGTGCAAGCGGGGTACATGTATTTTGGGGGTGCGCAGGATGATTCACACGCGATAGGGCTTGTGTGAGCGGGGTACGTGTATTTCGGGGGTGCGCGGGAAGTTTTACACATGAGTGCGAGCGGGGTACGTGTATTTTGGTGGTGCGTGGGAAGTTTTACACGCGATAGGCCTTGTGCGAGTGGGGTATTTGTGTTTTGTGGGTTTGCAGGAAGTATCACACGCGATAGGCCTTGTGCGAGCGGGGTACATGTATTTCGGGGGTTGGTAGGAAGTTTTACATGTGATAGGGCTTGTGCGAGCGGGGTACGTGTATTTTGGGGGTGCGCTGGAAGTTTCACCTGCGATAGGCCTTGTGCAAGCGGGGTACGTGTATTTTGGGGGTGTGTTGGAAGTATCACACGCGATAGGGCTTGTGCGAGTGGGGTACGTGTATTTTGGGGGTGCACGGGAAGTATCACACGCGATAGGCCTTGTGCGAACGGGATACGTCTATTTTGGGGGTGTGCGGGAAGTATCACACGCGATAGGCCTTGTGTGAGTGGGCTACGTGTATTTCGGGGATGTGTGGGAGGTTTTACACGCGATATGGCTTGTGCGAGCGGGGTACGTGTATTTTGGGGGTGCGCGTGAAGTTTTACACGCGATAGGCCTTGTGCGAACGGGGTACATGTATTTCGGGGGCGCACGGGAAGTTTGACATGTATTTTCGCTAGCGCAAGAGGAGGACGTGTATTTTGAGGGGTGCGCAGGGAGTTACACATGCGATTTGGCAGTGTGGTCCCTGCGTGGTGTGTCCCTATCCCCCTACCCATGCCCTGCGGGCAGCCCATCACTCCTGGGCATGCCCTGCAGGCAGGCCGCATGCCACCATGCACCTGGGAGACTTCACACATGTCCCCCACCTACCCACCATTGACGGCCACCTCCCAGCAGGCCCCGACTCATGTCCCCCCAACACGTCATCACGATCCACAATCATGGCCCTTATGGCCACCCAAATCCCACCCCATGCCACAACAGTCCAAACACCAACCAAGTATTATATCCACCCCACATTGAAATCCCCATCACATGATACATCCCAAATGGCAAGTATGCACATCAATACATTTCCGTCTCACACACACTCAATGGGTGCAAGTGAATGAGAAAACCCACATCGTGACATGCATGAAACCAATGAGAGAATACCACACATTGAAGTATGAAATAAAAATGTATTAAACAAAAAAGCAAGGGAATGAAACAAAATCACACAATAATGGAAATAAACAAAATGCTGCATGTCGAAATTAAATGTGTGAAAGCAGAATCCAAAATAATCCGAATGAACATGGGTCCAAAGTGTCCTTCCCTCAAACCAAATCCAAAGGTAAAAAATAAGACACATCCATTGATCCATGGTAAAATAAAAAAATAATGAAGTTAAATCCAGTGTTCAATTATATACAAGGTACAAATCCAGGGTCCATGAGCCCAACTATTGAAAGGAAACCTACAAAAAAACCTACCTAATGAACAACTATATACAAAAAGGTGGGGCATTGTCCAAGCGCACCAAATGAAAGAAAAACGGAAAGGAAACCTAACACTAATATACCATATACAATGGCGGCGGCCAATTCCTACTACTCACTTGTTAATTTCCTGGGCCAGGGCATCATCGAACTCCCGTTCTACGTCCTGGAGGCGGGCCTGCTCCATGGCCCAGAGGTTTCACAGGGATAAAGACATGTCCACCTCCACTCCCTGCGAATTGCCTCGAGGCACTCAGACCGCCTCAGGCCCTGCACATGGAGTTCTCCGCCCTGACCATAGTGAGCCGTGCCTCTACCGCCCGCCGCGCTCCACATCTATTTGCTGTCTCAACCGCTGCCACACGGAAGACATTCCCAATCCAGGGTCCTCCTGTCCTCCGGCCGATGCCTGCCCCTCTGATGTCGATGGCCCCGAGCCATCGTCGCTCCCACCTTGAGCTTGCTGCTGCCGTGCATGTGCCCTGTCTGTTGATGCCTCCACGTCCTCCACCTGCTGGGGTCCAGTTGTTGGGGTGACCACCCCTGCTGGACCTCCGACTCCCGACTCCTGACTCGGTCAGAGGCAGCTCCACAGGGTACCCAGGTGATACTTGGGCCGGAAGATGGCACAGAGGATGAATGGCGCATAGGGGGTTCAGTTAAGGAGGGGGTCGGAACAAGGTCCAGCACACGGAGGAATCCAGCACTGGTGACACGTCCTAGTAGGTCGACGCGGTCAAAGAGGCATCCGAGATAACGTGTAGAGTCTTCATGAAAACCCTGCAAGTTATCTCGCATGCCCCGTTGACGTAACGCCATCCCAGCCAGGACAGGCTCAAGAGGGTCCCGGATTGCCACATCCGCAGGGAGAGGAAGGCCAGTTGTTGTGCGCTCATCCCCTCCCTGAAAACGGGTCTGGACGAAGGCATCCCTGCTGGTGCGGGATGATGCAATCACAGGATCGGGGACAGGATTACACACAGGCACCTCAGCGGCAGCCTGTGCTGCCTCCTGTCCCTGCCCCTGGACTGTACAACTAGCACCAGTGGAATCCCCCCTCCAGACCCCGTGTGTGTCCCTTCCATGGCCTCCTCCTCAACCAAACCCCTCACCTGCCTGGATGACTCCGTGCCATCTTCCTCATCGGACCCTGTGGGGTCTCAGCTGCCCCTTCTGCTGCGAGGAGTCCACCTCCGATCTCCGCCTCTTGGACCTACCCTCGGCAGCTGTGGCCATGAACGCGGCACCAGACACCTCACTCCCCGATGAGATGACAACATGGGAGGGGAGCAGGGCCTTGTGTCTCCGGCTGGCGGTGCGATCCCTGCCGCTTTGCTCCACAGCACCGTCTACGCCCACTTCATCAGTTGACGCTGCAGACAGGGAGAGATAGAACACAGGCATCAGGGCACTGTACAATGGTCTGACACACACATGACAGTTGCACATGAGTGGCAGTGTCAAACTTCACACATGGCATCACACTCCCAACACACATTTCATTTCAACTCACACACATAAGCAAATCAACAGGAATGTTGCACGTGGCAGCACCATCCATACACAAACAACAGCATGAGCAGCCAAAGGTTAGCCTGACCTCACATACAACACGGGGAGTGCAGAACACCTGCACACACGCCACCAGACATACATGCATCTGTACATCTCCACCACCTGTCACAGTGATATCATTGCCATCCATGTCACATCTGCCAATCAGCCTCCTACATGTCAGTGTCACATGCATCCATGGTGTAACACAGTTGCACACTTTTCAAATACACACACATGTACATAGTGCAGATACATGCAGGTAGAACCAGCATCCATGTGTGACACCACAACCATGCCACAGTACATACACAGAAATGTAAACATGTGTGCACCCATACATGGATTTGGCCAGCATGCATTCCAACATATACACCATTGATGTGTCTCACACATGACAGGACTCACATGCGGCAGGATCATGTCCCTGTACATACACATCCATACATGGGCCTACAAAGACATATGTGCAACCTGCACACTCCTGGCACACCTCAACATGCACAGCGTCCAATCAGTACGCATGTACACTTACCGCTCGACTCTGGACGGGTCTGCCTCTCAAGGACCTGGAGGTGGAGCGCTGGGTGTATACGTTCCAGGACCCTCATCTGGTTGTTGGTTAGGCGGACCCGGCACCCCTCTGCATCCGCTGCTTTCAAGAGGCACTGGGCCTTGTTGAGGGTCCTGGACCTGAAGTCCTCCCAGCGCTTCCTGATGTGTTGAATGTCACGGACTGCCACCCCCTCCACGCTGATGGCAGCCACAATGTCCATCCAGATCCTCTTCTGTCCTTCATCGTCTGCACGCGAACCTTGAAAGAGGGCATCATACTGCCCGAGGACTCGCTCCACCAGGATACCAACTTCATTGGCACTGCAGCTGGTAGCCCTCTGCCTTTCTGCTAGGGATGCCAGATGGTGTTGTGTCCGACATGGCAACCCCCAAGGCAGGTGTGGGTGGGCAACTGGGTCCTGGGGCTGGGCTGTGGAGCGATGGAATCCCAGTCAGGAGTCTTCTGTTCCAGCACGGGTGGTCACAGCAACTGGACCCCTGCAGATGGCCGACGTGCAGGCACCAAACAGCAGGGCCAGCAGGCAGCAGCAGATGGCAGGTGGGAGCGTGCTCAGGGCTTTGGGTGGTAGGAAAATGGCCTTCAGGGCAGGAGCTTGGTCTTCCGTGTGTTGTTGCGTGGCCAGCTTGATAAAAAGTGATTTGGCACATGTAAAAACTGCACGTCAGCGTGTAATTTGAGGAAAGGACCTTAGCGCGTAAGCGCGTCTGTGACGTGACGCACAAGGGAATTTCCCACAACACAAGTGCATGGTGTTTGTACATGTGCAAAAACTGCACATCCGGGTATCACTGCGTGTAATTGGATGAAAGGCCCTTAGCGCGTACGCGCGTAAGTGACGTTGCACGTGTGGGGTGGGTTAAAAGGTACGTGTAGGACGCCATTTTCTTGTACGTGCTTTTCATGGAGAGCGAGCGGGTGATTCTTGTACTTCTTGTCGGTTCACACGTGATTACTTCACAACGGTTCCAGTTCGTACTCCTTGTATACTCAGACACTGTTCAATTCTTCTTTTGGCGGAGGTGTTGCGTCTTTTTCACATTCTTTTTCCAGGCAGACAGTGAGACGCGCACATATTTTTCAACTGTGGTTGCCCTCGTGTGTCGCGTAGCCTGCATGTACCACGCGTACGCTTATTTTTGTGTTTCTGGGTGCCACAGCGTAGTGCGGGTTCTTTATTCCACGCACGTGGTCTACCAGGGATCGCGTGCACATTAAATTTTGTTTTCGGGGTGTCTGACAGCCTTGCTCGAGCACTAGGGTACGTATTCCATCTAGTACCCTACCCCTTTCACCTCAATTGCCCAGGACAATTGTTTACTGCAACTCCCATTCGCACAACAACATCAGTGCCATGGTTGGGAGGTGACCAAGCAGTAAGGGAGCCAAAGGTGGCTGACCTCAAAGAGGTGGGCGCGTTAGGGGACATGGCCAGGATGTGCAGGTTGGCCCAAGAGGCCAGTGTGTGGAGGACCAATCAGGGACACCTATGCCCCCCAATGGGTCGGGGAGATGTAGCTGACACCATCTCAGCTCAGGCCTTGTTAACCATGCCCATATTGTCAACCGAACCGGCACAGGATGAATCCCAGGCTGACATCTGTGTCACCAAGTCAAAGCCACATGTGGCGGTGAAAGTTGCTGTAACCAGGCCACGTGGATATGGGGCAGCAATGTCATCTGCTGCCACAAGAGGCCAGGGTGAGGAGGCTGCAGGGGCAGCTCATTCCACCCCAGCTCAGAGTCTCCCAGTCGGGACAGTGTTCGTTCAAGTCCATCACACCGAGGTTGGTCCTGCCAACATCACCCAGCAGCCAATGCCTGCAGTGAGACCTTTGGTCATCGTGCCTTTGGCTACTTCCGGTGCCCAGTCCACCTGCGCTTGAGCTCCCACCAACTAGAGTGGCGTAAGCCACTCAGGGTCCGCATCACCTTCCAAGAGGAAGAAGGGTGCTCTTGCGGTACAGGCTGGGACCCCCGACACGGCTACCCACTCCGGCACGTCAAGGAAGCCTAGTTTCAATGATGCAGAACTAGACGCACTGTGGGCTACGTGACGGCCCATGGCTGCGAAATGGTGGTGTCTGCAGGGTGCAAGACTACAACTGCTCAACGTAGGGCCCACTGGCAGACCATCACGGACCACATTAGTTCCCTTGGATTTGTGAGGTGCACAGCTGATGATTGCTCTAAGCGGTGGAATGACCTGAAATGCAGAGCAAAGAACAAGATGGCTTCCAATCATGCCTCTACTCTGGTGACTGGCGGTGGGTCTCCACCAGAGGAGGAACAATTCACTGAACATTAGTCTATCGCTGGAGCCTTCATCACAGAGGATCAGATCCAAGGCGTGGGAGACCTACCAGATCTTGAATCAATGTCCGGTGAGTGCCCATGCATGTGTGTAATCCATATGTATGTTGCTTGGGTGATGGGCTCTGATTGAGTGCCAGGTGAGGCTGTGTAGTCATGACTGCTATGGGTCACCCATGTGGTCCCTCCAAATCATTTCCTGGCCTTGGGTTTTGGTTTCACAGTATCCCTTCTGACCGCAATTGACAATTTGTACCCGATTACTGCACTTGCCCTTCAACTGTCATCTTGCCACAACATTGTCCATACTGTTTTCCTGTTCATTCTGCCTGATTGATGAAATCATTAGCATTTTTACCACACATTTTTGTGCCGTACTGCCCCAAATGTGACATACTTCAATCATAAAGTACACCCCACAATGGCCCACATTTCTGACCTTATTATGGGAATGATTTGACCAATCAGGCTGATTGACTAATGTGCACCTACACATGGCCTGCACACAATCATTTTGGGGCCCTGTTTGAATGTTGAACATGACAATTGTCTTCTGTCATGTCCAAGTGACCAACCATTGATGTATCCATGTGCCTGCCATCACTGCATCAGTCAACATGTGTCATTTATGTACTGGATGTCTGCCTCGTCATGCCTATGTGTGTGTGCTATGGTGCTCATGCCCGTTTTCATTACTTTTCTTTCATGGTTTTGCAGGTGATGAGGCACTTGATGCTGTTGAGGAGGAGGAGATGGCGCAGAGCCAGGAGTACTCACAGCCACAACCGGTCACCAGTCGAGGAAGTGGGGTGGTGGTGGGTGCAAACCCATTACTCATGCATACCATAATGTCCACGGGTGTCTCTGGGTACACCTCTGGAGACTTCTATGAATCAGGTGTTGAATCGGACATTGAGACATATGTCCCGTCGCAGGTGAGTGTTTCTGGCAGGGATGCTGTTCTGTCCAACCCACCTGCACTGGGGGTAGACCCCTATATGGGGCATTCAGTGTTGCAAAGTCCGCCTGTGGCGGTTACGAATGTAGGGTCACACTCCACAATATGTGCTCCTGTTCCTGGGCCAGCAGATCAAAGGAGGAATGCAGTCCTGCAGCTTCAGGCAGTGCCAGCACAGCAACGTGCACATGCCCCAAACAGGTGTGGTGCCTGCCAATGTGGTGGCCATGCGCCACCAGGCAATACTGTGTGGGAGAACTCATTCTACACTATGGAAGCACAACAGGGGGCATTGTGTGAAATGATGGCTCAGACCATGAATAGGGTGGCCACTTCCATTCTCCCCCCTGAAAGGCAGGTGGAGCTCCAGCAGCAGGCAACAGAGTCCATTTGCCACTCACACAGGGAGGACATGTTGGCATCCGACAGGGACCGATGGGCTGGACTGGAGAGTCTGCGCACAGCCATATCTGCAGAGTCACAGGCCCACAGGGAAGACCTGAGGTTAGAACACAGCTCCCTCAGAGATACTCTGTGTGAACCTGAGGTGTCCCGGAGTACAAGGTCAGAACAGCAGCTGGAGCAGCTGACACGCACACTCTCAGCTGAGCTCCAGGAAACCCGTCAGGAGATCCGGGCATCATGTGAGGCCATGCAGGAAGAAATGCGTGCTACCGTGAGGTGCTGCATGGGGATCTCCGTAACATCATCCTGCAGAACCAAACCTTTCACACCCGCATGCTTGCTGCCATGGAGGAGCATGCCAGGGCTTTGTGTGGTCTGCCTCCCATATCACGCCCACCTTCTGATGTAGCACCAGAGGGTGATGACAGCGACGGCAGTTCTCCCACTGTAGTGTAGCCGTTCAGGCCATGAGCACATGGGGGGGGGGTTTCTCAACATCCACGCAGGTGGGTGTTGGGGTGCACCCTGTACCTCATCCCTCCTGGGTGCCCCCCCCCCCTGGTCCCCACATGGCCATTATTTTTTTATTTTTATTTTTTTTTATTTTATTTTACAGTGTGTTGCTTTGTGTGGCTCCCGTAGGCATCCACTGTGCATTCCAGCTGGGCACATGCAGGCTTGTCCTGTCTTTAGGTTAGAAACTTGGGTTCCTGACACACACACCCCTCCTGCTTCCCCTTTCCATGCGCTCACAAAGGGTGTGACCAAGTGACAGTAACTTACACAGTGACATTGGGCTCCCATAGGTTGTGTGGGCAGTCTGTAGTCAAAACTGTGTATACATCCATAGTGGTGATTGTTGTTCAATTCTCCACTGCATGGTGGATTTATATATGGTTATACATCCATGACTTTTTCCTTATATACATGTACCTTCTTCATGTCTTTTACAAACCCATCTCCTTTGCAGATGAAGTTCATGTTATATGCAGTACACTGACACATTTGCCTACCAACAACACTCTGCAGTTGGAAGGGGTTGATGTGCTGCCTTTGTCAGGTTGTGACACTTGCACTACTTTAATTTTTTACTGTCATATTTGATCATGTACTGATGTATTGTCTTGCTGGTAAGTATTTGTTCATGTGTGTTGTTTTTTATTCATTACTGAGAGCAAATCGTCTTTGGCCTGTTTCCATTTGGGACAGTGCACTTTGTGACACTTGTGTCATGTTTCCTGCATTCATTTGGTTGCTTTCATATTGCATGCCATGTCATGGTGTGTTGGGTAGCTGAGATGGGGAGGGGTTGGTTGACATGCCACTATTTTGATGTGGTATTTTGCAAGGGGCTAGTCCTTCATGCTGCATGAATGTGTGGCTTTTTCTGACACAGCCTTGAGTGTCTTTAAGTAGCTAGGGATGCACACAATGAAGCACTTCCAGGTGAACAATCTCAGGCTGGTATGGTTGTGACAGTTGACTGTCCCTTTTGTCATCATCATTGATTGTCAGCTGGCATGTGCCAGGCCTGTGTGCACTCTGCAGGGGTGGAATTTAGGCAAAGTCATTTGCCACAAGCTGGGTACGGGCTGCTTCACCACGTGACCTTTCACCTCCCATGCGGAGCGGCCGTGCATGTGGTTGGGGATGTGGGGGCACCACCATGTCCACCGGCACGCCCCGCCAGGTTGAAACATTGTGCAGGACACATGCTGCCACTATGATCCTGCACACTACTGGGGGTGCATATAGCAGCTGCCCACCAGAGCAGTCAAGTGAGCGAAGGCATGACTTGAGCACTCCGAATGTGCGCTCCACTATGCCCCGGGTTGCAATATGGGCTGTATTGTATCTTACCTCCAGTGGTGTGGTGGGGTTCCGAATTGGCGTCATCATGTAGGTGCTCAGAGGGTAGGCACTGTCCCCTGTGGAGGTGATAATGGTTGTAATTAGTGGGGTTTTCACATTTCTCAGTCTCTCATGCATGCATGTGCAGAGGCATTTATACTCACCAATTATGCATGTGTCGCCATACCACCCAGCTTCCAGGTCCCGGTTTAGGGGTGACATTCTGAATATGAAACTATCATGGCTGGACCCTGGATAGTTGGCATATAATGAGGTGATGATTCCCTTGGCATCACATACAACCTGCACATAGATGGAATGCCAGTGCTTGCGGTTTCGATAGATGTGCTCAGTGGCCCTGGCAGTACGTAGAGCCACATGGGTGCAATCAATGGCACCTAGCACTTTGGGGAAGTGTGCCACCCCGTAAAAGTCATAGACGACAGCCTGCCTTTCTGCAGGTGTTCTGGGCATGTATATGTGCCTGCGGACTGAGGGGCGTGCACTCATGATGGCCAACACCTGGTGTAGGCAGCGTGACTGCGTGGCCTGTCAGACACCCCCGACTATGGCACTTGTCCGCTGAAATGACCCAGTAGCCAAGAAGTGCAGTACATTGAGCACCTTTTCCAAGGGGCTCAGTGCTTGGGAGCACAGGGTGGGTGATGTGAGGTCATCCTCCCACTCCCTGACCAGTTCTAGAATTATGTGTGGTGGAAACCTGTACCTCCCATACACCTCGTCATCAGGCATCCAAAAAAGGATGGTCCTGGGTAAAAAAATGCAGGGCCTGGCTATCCTCCTCCTCCTGTGGTGTCCCACGACCACTGCTGCGAGGAACGGTATATTCATCGTAGCGTATGAGCTTGTTTGTTGTTTGCGCCCATTTTTATGCTGCGCGGTGCCACTTACGCCTGCTTCCTGCTGGCGTACGTGTTTCCGGATTAGCACGTCTTTTTTGGTGCACGGCTTTCCCCTGTTCGATTCCATGAATATGAGCTGTTAGCGCACGTGTGGGCATTGCGAGCATTTACCTCCTGTACTTCCCCCGTAATGGCCACATTTTCACACGTTGTTCCCCATTCCGCATGTTACGTTCCATGTTCCGCCCACTTTTCTTGTGTGCACTACACGATGTGCGCTTTCCCTGTGCGTGTCGCACATGCCGTTTAGTGACGTGTACGCACATCCCAGGTTTTACAAGAGCAGCGCATTTCATGAATGATGAACGGCTGCATGCGCATGCTTTAGCACGCTTGCGCTGCGATTTTCATGCTTTCACTCCCCTTTTCGGCGCACATTTATTCCATGAATTACCCTGTAAGTGTTTTTACAGAAATAGTTAACTTTGGGATGTGATATAATGACATTCATAGCAGAGCATAATAAATATATGTTTGATAATCTGTATTCTGTGAAGGCCATAGATATGTAGGGTATTTTGTGGAGATTTGGGGCCTGACGGTATTTTATTACCGCCGAGAAATAACTTAGCAATATCACTCTTTGTATTCAGATTTGGCCATGTGCAACAATAATACAATGGACATGCATTATTTCAGCACCCAGACCTGCATATTTGGTATACGTGGTTGGTGGTATTTTGGTGAGCATAATTCCCTTGTTTTATTCGTGGCCCCAATGTCCAGAATCCCTTATCTTCGCTTAGATTTTTCGTGTGATCACTAGAGAGACCTCAGACCTGCATTCTAGGGAAACCACAATTTCCAGGGATAGTGTTGGTGCGCCACCATGGGCAAACTCACTGACTTATTTACGACAGAGAGCTATATGTGGTAGTCTTGTGGTAATTTCCACTACCTTATATACGGTAGGGAGCTATGTTCAGAGAGTCTCTCTTCCCGTTGGCTCATGTACCTCCAACAAGTTATACTACAGTCACTCACAATTATTCATACTGATTCTGACATACACACATCTGTCTTAAAATGACCATTGCACTGTTTAAAAATCTCCCCACATCATTGGCATTGTAATGGTAAATAGAAAATAAACCACCCGTCTGTTTTCAAATATTTTCTGTATTATAAAATTTGCATTTAGACATGATCTCATTCTTTACAGCAATAAAAGGGAACAATCAAAGCATTTTCAATGACACACTGCAATTATAGTGGCGGAGAACAGAACTTAAATTGCAACATTAGCACTTGATTAAGACACGCACGGGACTTTCATTTTTCTACACTGACTGCATACTTTCGTGCACACACACAGCTCCCCCAGTTAGGTAATTACCTTATCTGTTCAGAGGATTCTCTCTGTGAATGTGGCTCTCTTGGCTTAACTCCAACAAAAAGGAACGCTTGCCTTCTCAAGCCGGGGTCATTGCCTGGAATTCTCAGCTTTTTCAGATAGGACTGCCTCTGCCAGTGGAAAGGTAATTCTTTCAGCTTTCCCCAGTCTCGACTGCAGCAGGACACCCCCACAGCCAGGTCTTCTCCCCAGTAGTGCAGAAAGATCTCTGCCTGTCTTTTTCCCTGCTACTGCCCACTAAAACTTTCCTCTCAGCCCTCTTTATGACGTGTTCCAATGAAATCCATCATCTCTCATCCTCCTACTTTTAAACAATAGCTTCGCTTATACATTTGCAATTGTTGCAAATCTGACTTCCTTCCTCCTGCAGTTACTGTGCACAACAACACGGATAATCAGGCAGAGAAGAGAGGAAAAATCTGCACATTCATTTAACTGGTTTTCAAAGTATGCCTAATTCTGCAGTAGAGAACACATTTTATTAGTGAGTTATATTAAAATAAGGTTTTATTAGTCAGGTTAATGGTTAATATGTTAGCTGTTAATTTTCAAATGTGTCTCTAGCAATATAGGCATTTCAGGTGAAAAATAGTGTGCATTTTTAAATGAACACGTGTGCTTTTAACTGTAAAAATAGCTTTGCATCTTATATGTTAAAATCGTTTTTTTTTTTTGACTGAATAGCCTGTCTTTCCTTGTTAATCTGCTAACCCATATAGCAATGCACCGCACCCTTGTGGTGGTGCTGCAAAACAAAAAATGCTACTTGTGCAGTAGTGCTGTAATGCTACTTGTGCAGTATTGCTGTACTCTGTGCTGTAACATACCAAATATCCTTACATATACCCTCCTTTTGTTTTTAGAACTTGGCTATAATCCAAGCCAATTCCTAAAAACAACTTGTTCTATTTTTTTTTTTTACAATATAGCAATCCAACAAAATGAATATTCATGTGCATCAATGAAAATTTGCAATTAACATTTCATCTGAGTCCATCAGTTCATAAAATGTTCCACATTTGCCTTCTCAGTGGAAGTGGCATTACTTTAAGTTTAAATTTTCCAAGTCAATTAAAAACAATGAAATAAAACAACTAACTAAAACAAATAAGTAATATAACAAGTTAAAATAAATAATTAAAATAATAAATACGTGGAACTTCATATGCCGGAACTTTTGCTTTGTCTCTTTTGGTATGTCCCGACCAGCGATGTTATTCGGTTCATTCGAGTACTCTTTCATCTTGGCAATCTTGAATCCACAGTATTCATCTCTTTTGGCATTCCGGTTATTTTGTCTTCACCTCCACCTGGAGGCAGGCATCTTTTGGTCTTCATCCAGGGGACTCCAGGACTCCATCGTCTCCCGTGGCCTCTGATCCCGGAACCTCCGATCAAATAATGTTAATCGTCTAAATCAAAATAGAAAATAAACAGATTAAGTACATAGCACAATACTAACTTCATCCTTTTGCCAAAAATAAAACATGCTCGGTAAAAATACTTCGTTTTTTTTTTTTTTATTTTTTTTTTTTCTGAAATTAAACAAAGTTAAAAGAAAACAAACACATATAAAACAGCATTCAATATTTAATACACTTTCTCTCTGCACACCAACCACGAGCTTCCGTTATATGTGCATTTATTTATTTATTTATTTATTTATTTATTTATATTATATATTTTCACATATATTACAGTGTTTATGTGCCATCATTACAATCAACTTTTTTTTAACTTCTTTGTCACTGCCTCCTGATCACACCCATTTATTTTCTCAAGGGACTCTATCCGTTTCCACATGCTCAAGCTGCCTGATCTCATGTCTGGGATGGCATGGTTTGATTTGATTTACATGGACAAACTGCTCTATTGCTGTTTCACCTTCATTTTTCAAAATTTTATACACTACAGGAGATACTTTATCTATAATTCGAAATGGCCCCTGCCAGGCTGCCAGAAATTTAGGATTTTTCTGTTTACTTTTTCCAAAATGAAACTTGTACACCTGATCCCCTACATTGTATTCCTTTACTGATGTCTTTTTGTCATAATATGACTTAGCACTGTCAGCAGCTCTTTCCAGATTTCTCTGCACAAAAGCAAATGCATGTTGCAAATGCCTCCTCAGTTCATCAATATATTCATGAACTGTGGATGCACTCACTAGAGTTTGCTCATGTGTTCTGTATAGTAGGTGTTGTGGTAACACCATTTTCCTACCTGTTAAGACCTCATGGGGGCTAACACCTGATGCTTTGGCAGGAGTCGACCTGATTGCCATCAAAACCAATGGTAAACGCAAATCCCAGCTGGAACCTGCTTCTGCCACAAATTTCTTTAAAATGTCCACGACAGACCTATTGCTTCTTTCAACTGTACCTGAAGACGCCGCCCGATATGCGATATGTAGTTTCCTTTTCACACCTAGTATTTGCCATACCTTACTCATTAGAGTACTTGTGAAATGACTTCCTCTGTCTGACTCAATTCTTTGTGGCAACCCAAACCTTGAGAACACATGGTTCACCAGCAATGTGGCTGCTGTTTGCGCACTACAATCTGGTGCGGGAATGCACTCAATCCACTTTGACATCAAACATACCACACTCAAAATATAGCGGTGTCCCCTGCTCGACCTTTTTAAAGGACCTACATAGTCTATTTGCAAATCTGACCATGGGAGAGTTAGGCCTCTTTTCATCAATGGTGCTCTATGCATTGGTGAAGCAGGTTTAAATTGGGCGCATACTAGACATCCTCTAGTATATAATTCCACATCTTGGGACATATGTGGCCAGTAAGCATAATCTTTTAGTATTTCTAATGTCTTTTGTGAACCTCTATGGCCTGCAGTTATGGCATCGTGTGCATGGTGTAGCATTAGTCCTCTGAATGAAAGGGGTACTACCCACTGTATTTGCCCTGTTATGGACTCTCTAATCATGAGCCCATCCTGTAATCTAATTCGTGTTTTGTTCTTTAATAACACCCTCAACTCTTCTTTTCCCATACAATCATTTTCTGTTAAAGGATTTTTTTCAGGATCTATCAAATGATTATAATAGATTCCCAAAATTTGATCATTCTTTTGTGCCTCAATCAAATCTTGGTCTGGCGTGTCATGACTCCACTGCACCACCGGTTGATCTACCTCCTTTGGTGCTTTAGAACGTGTGACTGCATCAATTTGTATTTCACCCATTAAATAATCAATAGGTAGCAATTCTCCCATCACAGCCCCAATCTTAGCCAGATGGTCTGCCTTATCATTTCCCTCCTTATCCTCTCCTGGTGTTTTTAAATGCCCACGAATTTTTCTCCAGTATATTGTTAAATTATTTTCTGACACCAATTTGTCTATGGCTTGTATCATTTTTCCATGTTTAAGTGGCTTTTTGTTGTATGTAATCATGCCTCTTGCTTTCCAACCAGGCAAATACTCCACAAAGCTATTCCGTGCATAGTCAGAATCAGTCACCAGGACAATTTCACTGAACTTTTTATCAACTGCAGTAGCAATTGCTTTATAGATGGCTGCCAATTCCGCCACCTGACTGCTCCTATCTCCAATCCTCATCCCTATACTAGGAACGCCTTCACATTTCAACCAGACATTTCCTATTCCTGCCACTAATTGTTTATTACTGTCATTTTCAATGTGAAAAGCACAACCATCCACATATACAGTTGGCAAATCCTCGCATGTTTTTTCATCAAAAGCTTTGTGTGGTGATTGTTCAAATTCCTGCAAACTATCTTCCACTTCCATTTCATTTGGTATTTGTTCAGCTGCACAGTCATGTAAGTCAGCTAACCCTTGAGCAATTGGGCTCCTTTTATTTTGTCCATATCTTACTTCTACGGGAAAACCTTGTAATGCCAGCGTCCATGAAGTGATTCTGGATTGCGCTAGATTGCCTGATCTAATTCTTTTACTCTCTAAAAATTGCAAAGGTTGATGATTTGTTTCAATAATCACCTTTTCTCCCTGAACAATGGGGCGAAAATGTTGTAGCGCCCACACAGTGGTTAATAGGGCCTTTTCGCATTCATTAAATTTCATTTCAACTTGGGAAAATGCCTTACTTGCATATGCAATGGTTTTGTGATTCAAATCGTGTTTTTGTGATAACACTGCTGACATACAATGTTCAGAAAAGCCTATTTCTATAAAGAAATCCCTGTCCTTTATGGGGTATGCTAAACATGGTGCCTTTACAAGACATTCCTTCAATCTAGCCACTGCATCAGACTGCTCTCTTTCCCATTTCCAGGGAGTATTTAGTTTAAGCAGTTTAGTCAATGGTTGAGTGATTTCTGCATAATTCTCAATAAACTTTCTGTTATAGCCTGTCATCCCTAATAAACTTTTTACTCCTTTCACATTTTTAGGATCTTTTAATCTTTGTATGGCCTCTATTTTCTTCCTTTGTGGATTTAGCCCATGTTCAGTCACTTCATGCCCTAGAAAGTTCACTTTTTTCTTGCACCATTGTGCTTTTTGCAAAGATACTTTGGCGCCTGCTTTCTGCAATTGGCCAAGCACATGTCTTATTTCATCAAAATGGCTTTTAAGGTTTTCATTTTTTATCAAGACATCATCCACATAAACTATTGTCCCTCTTTCCGCTGCATCTGGCATGGCCTTTCTCAAAAATATGCCAAATTCACTCCCACTATTGATGTACCCGAACGGAGCTCTAAGCCAGGCATATTGAGTCCTGTCAAATGTAAAGGAAAATAGGTGTTGTATCTCCTCTGCCAATGGCACACACCAATATCCAGATGTGAGATCTAACGTGGTAAATACATTTGAACCATGTATCTGAGCTAGGCCCTGATCAATGAATGGTAGTGGCCATCTAGATACTGGTACTCTTTTATTTAACTCTCTTAAGTCTGCACATAGCCGCCATTGACCATTTGGCTTTAACACACCTAAAATAGGCGTATTGGATGTGCTATGAATGGGCCTAATTATTCCCCGTGATTCCAAATTTTTAATAATCTCTGCCAATGATTCTAAACATGCCAGCGGTAGTCTATACTGGCGTACAAACACTGGATTTCTGCTACAACCTTCTGGTAGTGTGGCCACATGTAAATCAGTTAAACCACAATCATAAGCATCTTTTGCAAATACATCCTTAAACTCCATAAATATTTCCCTCAGATTGCGTCGATCCTCATCGCTGTTACATGCATCCGCTAAGGAGATCTGCTCTTCTACCATTCTGGAAAATTCTGGAAACTCTTCTGGTAAGGGAATCTCAGCGCTTTCCTCTAACTGTGTGGCTGTGTCTTTTTGTAGGGCTGCCACTTTCAAATATTTTGGCATATCAGCTTCCACTTCAATGGGCTGATTTCCTGTTTCATTTTCATTTAAATTAAATATTATGCAATCCTCTTGATGGCAGCACACTGTCTCATTTGAATCATAAGGATACACAGAATGAATTTTAAATATTCCTTTGGGCTGAGAGTCCAGGTGTTCTGGCAACTCGCCCTTGGCATCTACATATTTTTCAGGAATATTCCCAATCACCATGTTATTTAAATCTGCCGTATAATGTGATTTTTGTATGGCCATTCCTAATGGGGAGTTTTCCTCTAAATGAATATCCTGACAACCTTTATTATTCACCATGATTTTTACAGATCCCTCACCAATGTCTACCAATGGAATGTATTCATAATCCAGGCCTTGCTGTTTTATGGATTCATTCAGGCATACAAATGCATCAGAGCCTTTCATCTGCTGTCCATTTTTGCATTTCAGTGTTATTGCAAACTGTTTTGTAAATGCAGGAACAATAGTATTTTTCCTCATCTGTAATTCGACTGCATAAGGAACTAGTTGTGCACAATGATAAGCCCTTCTTTTGTCTCCAAATTCAGGCGCCGGCCCACCTAGGCGTGACCATATTTTTTGATTAAGGAAATCTAACACCATACACATTCTGTGCATGATGTCATTGCCCATGTAAAATTCATTTTGTGCTCCACTCACTATCCATACATTATGGTAAATTGCTTTCTGCCCAATGCTAATTTTAAGCATGCATCTGCCTGTAATTCGGTTTTCAAAGTCTGGACTGTCCAACCCAGAAACATATTGGTTTTTAATCCTAAATTTCGGGATTTCTTCCCTCTCCATAATTTTTTGCAACAATTTCTCATTAATGAAACTCCTTTCATGTTCAAGCGCTAAAGTGGCTTTTATTGTTTTAAGATAATCATTTATACCAGCGTGAACCCATGGTTGCTCATCTTCCATGTGTATCTCTGCCAGAGTGGTAATGTGTTTTTCTGAATCTGTTTTAGGAACAATATTCTGTTTGCATGTATTCTCTTTTAAATAGAAACGTAATGTGTGTTCGTCTATGGCAGTCTGCCAATCTTTCCTTGGGTCCAAGTATATTTGTACAGGTAGTTTTTCATTGTCGCTCTGATCTTTGTCTTGACACCTTAATATAACAGTGACACTAGGTATGCAGCTATTCTGGAGATATACCTCCACAGCATCTTTGTTTTGGCAACGGTGTGACATTCTTTTATATTGCTGTTTTGTGATTTTAGTTTCTTAGGCCTCAATGGTTTTTTGGTTAAGGACCACAGCACTCCATTCACCCCATCTATGAGAGGAGACAATCTTTTCAGGCAATCTGTCCCCATCAGAAATGGAATTTCACAAATAGATGTGATCAATACCTCTTGTTTCATTCTGTGCTTTCCTATTTTTATGTCAACCTCAGTTACACCTATGATGGGCACCTCCTCCCCATTAAAGTTATGCACTGGGCCTTGATTTGCCTTCACTGTGATCTGACTCTGTGGAGGCCTCCCTTCATTGATACTCTTTACCAGCTCCTTGGACATAATTGTGGCCTGTGCGCCAGTGTCAATCATAGCAAAGGTGTGGCATTTTTCTTCTACAGTGATGGGTGCATAATATCTGTCCTCAACTTCCTCTAATACACATAAGAAATGTGAATTCTTACTGATTTCAGGGCTCACCTTTCTCAGGTCTTTTTCACTTTTGGCTAAGCACATTGGTAAATGAAAAGACATTTTTCCCTCCTTTTTACCCATTTCTGTGCGAGATATTTTATTCATTTCTCCAGGTTCAGAGGTTTTTTGGAGTGTGGCCACCGTTCGCCCATCCATCTGGGTAACATCAGAGACCACATTACAACCTTCCAACTGAACATGTGTCACAACATCATTCAGCAATTTGTCATTTTTTAATTCTGTGCATTTGTGATCATTTAGTGTAATACCAGCCCTTTCAGCCTCTTCAAAAATATGTGGCTCAAAGAATTTTTCAGGTGATTGACTTGTACCCTCCTTGTGAGTATTTCCTTTTTCTGTCTGTGTTTGGTAATTGTTTTGCTTGCCCAGGGAAGGAGCTATGGCATCCCCACTTACTCCCTGTTCACTGGTATTCCCCATGCATGAGTCATTTTTCTTAAATCTGTCCCTTTGTTCTTTTGGAATTCCTAATGTTTCTTTTTCATTTGTGCAAATCTTTACTGTTTTATTTAGCTCTAAGTTAAACCGTACCTCTTTTTTAGAAGTATTTGCACTTTCTGTCACAATTTCATTTACTGGTACTTTCATTTTTAATCCATTAGACATCTCAGAGTCGTTATGCAAAATTATATCAGAGCTATCTGTCATTTTGGCACTGCAGTTATCATGAGTACTTAGTCACTTTTCGGAAGCCCCCCGGTCATTGCTATGGCCATCAGCCCCCTCTTTGGAAGGTTGTTTTTGCGCTGTATAGAGCTTTCCTATTTGCTCAGCTAACATTTTCACTTGGGCCTCAAGGCATTGGAACCTTTCCACCTCTCTAGGATCCTCTTTCTGTGGCCTAGGTCGATATTGGTTGTTTTCCCCCTGATTGGATCTATTCTGATACCTCTCAGGTGATTGATACCGGTTGGGATGGTTTCTGAACTCTTGATTCATTTGTGGAGGGGAGCGGGTTGCACCCATCCTTTGATTATAGTCCCCTGGTGGGGAATCATTGTACTGGCGTGGACTGTAGTTCACGTTTTGCTTCATGTCCTGTCTCTCAGATTGTGGGTACTGGCCCCTATATTGATTTCCATTATCAGTAAATCGATCCACATATCGGGGCCTATCCTGATTACCATATATCATGGTGCTGGGATCAAATCTGCTCTGTGTCCCCAATGACTGGTAGGGACCATCATTTCTTTGATCTTGATTTTGTCTCTGGTTATTGTTCATACCTGCCATATCAGACCGGTATCTTACCCGGGGTCTATCTCCTAAATATCTAGGGCTGATGTAGCTCTCTCTATTACTAGGATCATGTGATTGGAATATTGGTACAGTAAATGGCGATCTTTGTTGATTACCCCTTTGTTCAGGTGTCACATTATTTTTACCTTGGCTTTGAGCAGACTCAAGGGACATTTTGGCTGACCTGATTTCCATTACTGTGGCTGAGGGTTCTTTAGATTTAGGCCTAGTATCTTTCATTTTATCACTTTCTCTACTCTGACAATAGAGTACCTCATATAGCTTGGTGCTTTGATGTACAATCCATTCAAGGGACTTGTCACGGTCAAATTCACGGACCAATTGGGATATGATGTCTTTCTGTAGCCCATAGAAGTATGCGGTTTTAAACTCATTGGAATTTGAGTCAAAAGATACATCAAAGCGAGAGAATGCTCTTTTTAAGTCTTGTAAAAATTGGCGAGGTGATGTATTAGGTCCAGCAGTAATAGTGTACGCAACTTTCTTTGCCTCCTGCAATGACTGAAAAGGAGAAAAATGACACCTAATTTCTTTTTCAAACTCCAGCCATGTCATATTCTGCTGTTCATTTAATCCCCTTATGATGCTGGCTGTCGGGGCATCTAAAGTTAAATGAAAATATTGTCTGTACTGTTCCTTAGGTATCTGGAGCGCTTTAAAAATGTCATGCACCGCTTCTAAGTGATCCTCAATGCAGCATTCACCTCCCTTTTTAAATGGTTTGATCAGGGCTTTAATGGATTTCATTATTTTTATGGGGCTACTTGTTGCAATGCATGGAATTGCACTATTTTGTGATTCAATCCTGTTTTCAGGTGTATGAGATTGGTGGCTGCCCCCAATGGGAGTATCAAATCCCCCAAGGGCACTGCAACCAAGTTCAGTCACCGGCCCAGTCACTGGGGCACTAGCTCTTTGGGCAGAGCTAGAATTCACCTCCACTCCATTGAATGTGGTACCCTGCCGCCTCTCCTGGGACCTGGGAATGCACATTTGCTGTTCTAAGTCCTTACACTTTTTAAGGAGTCTGTTGGCTTCATCATGCAAATAATTATTTTCATCACTCATTTTATTAATTGCCTCCTGCATATCGCACATTTGCATTTGGCATTCATTGAACTCTTTACTTCTCTTGTCTCTTTCTTGGATCATTTTAATCATTTCTTGTTCTACACTCTGGAGATCACCTTCTTTTTCGCAATGTTCTTTTTGTAAAATCTGCATTTCTGAAACAACCTCATCTTTATCCTGCCTAATGTGATCCACTAAGGCTTTTAAGTGTGTCAATTCTTGCTCACTATCTTCAAATTGTTTCTTGCTTTTGGATAACTGAGTATCAAAGTCTCTGCATTTTAATTGCATGTCTTTTTGGCATACATCCAATTCTGCTCTCAACATTTCCTGATTTTTACTTGCCCCATCTAATTCAGTCTTTAACCTGTTAATTAGCTGAGTATCATTCTCTTGCATTCGCAGTGACTTGTTTAAAATAAACCATATTTTGCCGCATAGCCGTATTAAACAGTCTTTCTCTGCACTTTTATCGGCTGCATTCAATAATCTTGTAAGGCAGACCTGAATTATGCTGCCTTCTGCAAAAATATTGTCTAGTTTTTCTTTCTGCACCTCACCCTGAATGCGGTTACTCCATTCTAAGGTACTGTTCGAAGACCAATTCCCATGTGCAAATAACTTTGCCTCTAAATATTGCACTAGATCTGAGAATGTGGTTTCCCTTTGTGACATTCTGAAATTCGTTTTTAGTGGCACACTGCTATTATAAAATGGGTTCCCTTTAATGTGCAAATGGCAGTGTGAGACACGCTTGCCACGCCCAGTAGGTACTCTATGATCACTTTCCCGGCCAACGCACCATAAATATGTAGGGTATTTTGTGGAGATTTGGGGCCTGACGGTATTTTATTACCGCCGAGAAATAACTTAGCAATATCACTCTTTGTATTCAGATTTGGCCATGTGCAACAATAATACAATGGACATGCATTATTTCAGCACCCAGACCTGCATATTTGGTATACGTGGTTGGTGGTATTTTGGTGAGCATAATTCCCTTGTTTTATTCGTGGCCCCAATGTCCAGAATCCCTTATCTTCGCTTAGATTTTTCGTGTGATCACTAGAGAGACCTCAGACCTGCATTCTAGGGAAACCACAATTTCCAGGGATAGTGTTGGTGCGCCACCATGGGCAAACTCACTGACTTATTTACGACAGAGAGCTATATGTGGTAGTCTTGTGGTAATTTCCACTACCTTATATACGGTAGGGAGCTATGTTCAGAGAGTCTCTCTTCCCGTTGGCTCATGTACCTCCAACAAGTTATACTACAGTCACTCACAATTATTCATACTGATTCTGACATACACACATCTGTCTTAAAATGACCATTGCACTGTTTAAAAATCTCCCCACATCATTGGCATTGTAATGGTAAATAGAAAATAAACCACCCGTCTGTTTTCAAATATTTTCTGTATTATAAAATTTGCATTTAGACATGATCTCATTCTTTACAGCAATAAAAGGGAACAATCAAAGCATTTTCAATGACACACTGCAATTATAGTGGCGGAGAACAGAACTTAAATTGCAACATTAGCACTTGATTAAGACACGCACGGGACTTTCATTTTTCTACACTGACTGCATACTTTCGTGCACACACACAGCTCCCCCAGTTAGGTAATTACCTTATCTGTTCAGAGGATTCTCTCTGTGAATGTGGCTCTCTTGGCTTAACTCCAACAAAAAGGAACGCTTGCCTTCTCAAGCCGGGGTCATTGCCTGGAATTCTCAGCTTTTTCAGATAGGACTGCCTCTGCCAGTGGAAAGGTAATTCTTTCAGCTTTCCCCAGTCTCGACTGCAGCAGGACACCCCCACAGCCAGGTCTTCTCCCCAGTAGTGCAGAAAGATCTCTGCCTGTCTTTTTCCCTGCTACTGCCCACTAAAACTTTCCTCTCAGCCCTCTTTATGACGTGTTCCAATGAAATCCATCATCTCTCATCCTCCTACTTTTAAACAATAGCTTCGCTTATACATTTGCAATTGTTGCAAATCTGACTTCCTTCCTCCTGCAGTTACTGTGCACAACAACACGGATAATCAGGCAGAGAAGAGAGGAAAAATCTGCACATTCATTTAACTGGTTTTCAAAGTATGCCTAATTCTGCAGTAGAGAACACATTTTATTAGTGAGTTATATTAAAATAAGGTTTTATTAGTCAGGTTAATGGTTAATATGTTAGCTGTTAATTTTCAAATGTGTCTCTAGCAATATAGGCATTTCAGGTGAAAAATAGTGTGCATTTTTAAATGAACACGTGTGCTTTTAACTGTAAAAATAGCTTTGCATCTTATATGTTAAAATCGTTTTTTTTTTTTTGACTGAATAGCCTGTCTTTCCTTGTTAATCTGCTAACCCATATAGCAATGCACCGCACCCTTGTGGTGGTGCTGCAAAACAAAAAATGCTACTTGTGCAGTAGTGCTGTAATGCTACTTGTGCAGTATTGCTGTACTCTGTGCTGTAACATACCAAATATCCTTACAGATATTCTACACTTTAGGGGCGAGAAGGCCACGTTTAATTGAGTCATTTCTGCTCCCATGAAAATAATATGAATGTAAATCCAGATAACCCTCATTATTAAAACTGTGCAGTGGGACTCTATTAGTGAAGTGAGAAGGAAGGGACTCCTATATCTGGGCTGGGAGGACAGCTCAGGGGCAACGTTTTTGTCCTGGAAGCAAGTAAATGCTGAGTGTTTCTGGTTGGGATGTTGGTCCCAGCTTAGGCGCTGGTGCCCGACATTAAGCATGATATAAAAATTCAATGTATTTATGTATTTAAATACAATTTTAAAGCCATTCTTCCAGGTCAGGTTGAGAAACTGAAATCCTGTGTGTTCTGAATGGATAATACAGTCTCCCTAAACCAAAACCTGCAGAATTCCAATGCACGTTATTGTAAGCCTATTACAAACTGAACACACATGTAAGCAGACCCCAGCACCAGATCAACATGGGACATTTGAGACATGCACCAGTCCTTCAGGTCTATTAATTGTTGGTGTTATTAGGGAAAAAGCCAAGTGGAAAAAGTGGGTTACTTCATTACTCTCACACGGGTATCCTTGATAGGATCAGTCCTGAGTAGGGTATATCTGCATACTCAGCATCACAGATATTATTTCAAATATACTTTGACAACTTTTACCAATATTTGGACTAGAGCATACAAACCAGCCAGGTCTCTACCTATGTTAGTTGGGCATATTGACACATTTTGTGAACACATTCAAAGAGAGTCGTTTTACATTTAAAAAAGTGTTTTCCATTGTTCTAGTTTCAAATCAGAAAGTATAGAAAATTGACATATTCCTATTTAGGCTTGCTTAAGTAGCATTACATGAGTACTGTAAGAGGATGTGAAACATAGTAACTGGAGGTCTGTGTGTAAACTAACCAGGGGTAGCCTATGAGATATTGAAGAGGTACAATTGGGCCAGCCCGTCTTTGCAAAAGAGTAAACACAACTGTACTTTCCAGTATCAGCATTTGGTAGAGTTGTAGATGGAAGTTGTTAGCTTGATTTGAAATGTATGTGATTTGGAGTAATGCAGGGGAATTAACTATTCCAATAGGATCTTGGCATGGCATTATAAGTAGGAGGATGCGGGTCAAGATGAACAGAATATAAACGTATTACATTTTTGCTACTTGAAGAAGAAACAAATTAAACCACCTGGTTATATCTAAGAAAGTAGGCTTTTCACTGAGGTTTCAGCAGGGGTCACAGTGTCTAAAAGTATATTGCTTAATTTACAGTTCATCCATTTATTCTACATGACAAGACAGGCGAGACACCCACATTTTCATTCTCAGGCCCACTAGCTCAGGACACATCACACTAACGTAACATTCTCTGAGTATCATCACACTCAGTAACTTGCACCAATATTCTAGAACTAATTAATCATAGAGGACCAGTGGGACAATGCAGCACCATACTTCACTCATCTTCAACACTTAAGAGCAGATACCCCACATCTTGCTTCCTTTATACCCATCAAACAAAAGTCACATACTCCACAAACCGTACATATCCAAACATCAGGCATATGTAAAGGAAACAGCAGAGAATCCAGAAACAATACATATCTAAAGCCATGGTGTAACACACGCTAGGTACCACACAGCAGCATGAATTAACATCACAGAACCTTGCTAAACCTATAAGCCAACTACAACAGCATGTTCATGGACCAAGGAACAGCACTATTTCAATAAAACAACATACTGATGTGAGAAACTCATGGTGACACAAGTAAGACAGACACAAGTGATCACAGTTCAAGCGTGTTTATTGAACAATTCAAGTTTGTATGTGGGTTGGAAAAATGCCTAATCTAAATATAAGATGGGGACAGATGTCGACCGTCAAATGAAAATAAGGCAGTCCCAGTGATGTTGTGTCAAACAAAAAGGCCTATACTAACAAAGCCTATTACTTACACTAAAGGATGTGGTATAAGTTTCTAGAAAGAAGTAAATGTTCAAAGGAAAATGAAAAGCAATAGCTTAGCGGAGGTGCTATTTTTAAGTGCCAAGAGACGACAGATGCTCCAAAAGGAACAGAGTCTCCTTTCAAAGCTGGTATATAATAATAAACAGCTCAATAATAATAATAATACTGACAACAGTTCCAGAGACACATAAGCTTTATCCTGTGCTTCTCCTGAACTGCCCCACCTTTTTGATTTGCCCCACTCACCTGTTTCTTGCAGTGAGCAGTTGGGTAATAAAACCCCAGTAACATCTAGTTGCGGGACAGACACCCAGATGGCTATCTCCAACTGGATTGCTTTTCCTTATAAGACCAGTTGACCAGTTGTTGTATGAGCTTGGGGCATTCCATAACATTGAGGATCTCCTCTCATGGGTGAAGATAGTTGGGAGAAATCTATCGGAGTCTTTGTTGCCTAACCAGCAGACACCTTCAACCAATGAGACTGTTAGTACAGGAAAACCCCCCGGCTAAATGAAACTTCCTCAAGAAACCCAAACAGAGCCTATTGTGGTCATGGATCTGGCACTGCCCAACTAGAAGAAAGAAGTAGCCTCCATCAGCCTCGAGCCTGAAACTCCATTAAAAGTGTTTTAGAGCTGATCAGGCCGGTGGAACCATTGGTCAAGACATCCCATGTGGACCCACGCCTAAAAAAACACTAATGGCAAATAGTATCAACCCAACTCTAAGTAGCTTTGTTGTGGATTCAAGAAACTTTATAATAACTAATGTTGGGAAACCAACTCACATCGAAACAAGGGAGGCCCTAAAGAATACAATCTTAGCCTGGCTTAACATAAAAGTTGCCCCTAATTGTGTCAGACCCTGGGATTTCAGGGTCCTCAGAAGAATTCACATTGATGACTGGTGTAGTGTGGATAACACTGACTGTATTATGGTGGGATGTGGATCATGCAGTTTACCTACGTTCTTACAAAGACTTTCTAAATTTGACCACATTTCACCGATCACAAAGATAAACATTGTACTTAATTGATTGTTCAGATAGAGCCATTTGTCACTGCTTTCTTGTATTTAGTTTGGTATGCATTCTCTGATTAGTATTAGTGCCTTTTATGTTTACTTGTTAACATGCCTACGGGTCAATCGTGCGCGGTACAAATAAACAAATATAAACAAACAAACAAACAAATAATAAGTCAGGAGGCCGTAGCCTGGGTCTTCCTCCCCCATGTTTTAGATACAGGATAAGATGGGAGCTTGGAGCACACTACGGTCTCGTGCCTCGCCAGCATGAGACTTGGAGTTTAGTATGATCTCAGGCCTCCCCAGCACAAGATGACAGTTCTGATGGCTTTTCTCAAGACCGTCAATAGCCAAGTCTCGTTTCCTTAGAAAGTCTCTCGCCTTCAGGCCCGATATGTTCAAACAACAAAAACAAAAGTTCCTTTTACAAATGAAATGTTTGTTCCCAATGTTCACTGGGTGATGGGTTCACCCTTGGGTCCTCCTCTTCTGGGAGTTTGACCCTTCTCAATCTCATTTCACAGTTTCACGTAGGGTGACGACTTCACCCATGGGTCCCCCTCTTCTGGGAGCTGACCCTTCTCAATTTGTATTCCAAAATATAACAGTTCCTTTATCAAACAACTTTGCGTGACAACTTTCCCCCCTGGATCTCCCTCGGTCGGGCTCAGACCCCTCTTCTCTTTATATTCTTGGGTGATGGCTTCACCCCTGGAGCTCCCTTGATCAGGCCTGGACCCCTCTTGCTTTAACGGGATGCAATTCCTTTGGTTTCTCAATGTTCACTTTCACTGTGGGATTCACTTCCCTTTCTTCCCACACTGCTTGTAGATCAAAGACTTTCAATTGTACAGGAATTTTGCTTGATCCTCTGTATGACCACTTTGACTTATTTCGCCAGCACTCCTACAGACTTGTGGTACTTGTAGTTTCTTCCATATGGGGCTATACCAGAGTCTCTCGAGGTAGTACCCACATGGTGCTGTTTTCCCTCTGCAGCTGGTCTCCCCTTCACACTCTTAACAGTTCATTCAAAGTTCATCAGCTTTGGTTCAAAACTTGCCACTTTGTGATTCTCACTCATCACAGCCTGGTTCTTATCAGGTCTTTCCCTCAACTCACCGGCTATGACGAACCGCTTGGCTGTTGGTTTCTCTGGAGTCAAGGTTGGTACCGCGGAGGCTTCCCTTGCTCCTGCTTATCAGCATAGGTTTGCCCTGTGTACCATTGACATCTGCTGCAGGACACTTGTGCTATTGTTTGTGGTCTTAGGCTCTTCTCCACAAAGGTTCTACGAGCCAGGGACGAAAAAAGGGCAAGGTCACTTCTCTCCTCACCACCCTTTTGATGCATGCCACCTTCCTCCTTCTTTTGAACTGCCGTGTGGTAGCCAACTTGTCGTGCTGTCTACTGTACTCGCCTTGCTTGTACTCTGTTCTCCTGCTCCACCTTTTATCCCTGTGGTGAAAAGGAAGGGCCCTCAGGTTTGTCTGATTTGAGTTAATTTCCTGTCTTTGCCTGACCCTCGAGTTGGGACATGTCAGATACACTGGTTTAACATTAGTCCATTGCCTATTGTGATGTGAAAGAGTGTTTGTGTCAAAAAAGGAGGGGGTCTGCATGTCAAAATACCCTACAGGATGAAATAGGGAAGGTTGGGGCCATGGACGAAAAATAACCGAGATGGAGAACGGAAAATAGGGGATTGGGGTGATTTGGAAAAGGGTAGTCAGAGGTACAGGATTCTTGAAGCAGACGGAATAACAGATTGTAAAATAGCCCAGGGGTATTATGGGAATTTTAGTATGTTACCTGAGCAGGTGGGGATTAAAGGAAATAATAATCAAAGGGATAGGAAGAACAATGCTTGAGAGTATTAGGATAGTGAACAGGATGACAAGGTTTTTGGGAGAGACAGGTTTTGAGCATGACAGGGTTTGAGATGCTAGGGGATCAGTTCCTTCTGGAGGGGTTAGTGGGGTTGGGTAGGAGAGATTTAATGGGAGGAGGTGAGGCAGATGTAATGTAGCCTAGAAAGGCCTCAGAGATCTCATACGCCTCTCCTTCCTCAGCATTATACAGTGTCTCATCTGGGGCATTCCCCCCGAGCATAACGCCAGGGCCCCTCTCCCAGGTGATCCTCCCTCACTCGTCCACCCCCAGTGTTGGGATCTGAGAGTGCAAGCTTCCCCTTGCCACCTGAATAAGGGTTCCCTGATCCCTGAGGTCTACCTGGGAGAATACCCTCTAGTTTCTAACTGAACACCACAGTCACAAGTGTACACTTCTCAGAGAGCACTGGGTATGTCTGAACCCACCACATGTGAAGGAACATAGCACTCAATCCTCACTCGGGGTAGCCCCCTGATCAACAAAGGACCCACAGGGGACAGGGTTCTTTGTGGCATTGTATGTAGCCCAATGTGTACTAATCAGCGGGGCTATGATTTCTACTTGGTGTGTGGTATCTGCTGCTCTTCAATGTTATAGGAATTATTATGCTATGTAGTTACTAGTCCTCCATTCATGTTACTAGAATGTTGGTGCATGTGAATGAATGACAGCTCAGAGAAATATGTGTGAGTGTTATGCCTGTATGATTCCTAGAGAGTCAGACCGTAGCTGGTGTATGTGAGAATGAGGTCCCTGCTCCCTATGTGAAGAGTAACTGGATTGATGAACTGTAAATACATCAACATACTTGTATACACTAATGCACCTGCTGGTACATGAGTGAAGAGCCTACTATCTCACATATAACATTGGAGTTGAGTTTAAATGAAGAAACAGGGCCAATCATCCTTTGGAGAGGGGCACAGGGAAGTGGGACATCCACCACCATCCACAAGGCACCCATCCATCCTCAGGTTGCCTTTTGGAATTTATGACTCTACAGTTGACATTCTGGAAGGAACTGGGATGTGCTGATATGAATGCCCATGGTAACAAATTACACCAAGATTTGCCTGATTAGCAGTATTTGTGAGTCTGTAATATCTGATTTACAGCAGATGACACCAATTAGTTATCAATGCTTAGAACTACTGTGTTGGAGAAATTACGCACTATGTTTCAGAGGATTATCTTGTGGCTTCCTACATAGACTGTGAGCAGTCCCAGTAACTATTTATTGCCACACTGAAAACTGTTTAGACTCTGCTATTGCCACCCGTGCAGTGTTCCATTGAGAAGTTGATTTTTACATGTGATGAGAAAACCACACTTTTTGGTGAACACTTAAAGTGGGCACTTAAATTACGTTTCAGTAGAGAGTAGGCCAGGGTATGAGCCTGAGCTATGCTGGTGCCTTCTCTCTGATGCAAGGTTGTTGCAGCTTCAAAACTCAGTCTCTCCACTACCTGGTGGAAAAATGAAGTTGTTGCCACATCTGTTCAACAACCGTGGATTCCCTGAACTGATGTTAAGTTCTGTCTGTGAATTCTGGATGCCCAACATTGGAATCTGTCCTTTAACATGCTGTGGCTTCAAGCACAATCAACGTTTTCAGATGCTGTGCACATTTACTACTGAGGAGTTCATTATGTTGTTGTTTTGAGTGGCATTCCTTCCTGGCTCTATACATGTGCTGTCGCAGTTGCCTTTTTGTTTTAGTCTGTTTTCAAGAGGTAACGTCCCTCTATAGACCCTGACACCTACTCACACTGGCTGGTACCTGAGTGAAGAGCCTAGGTTCCTTGATATTACAGAAGGGTTTTATTGCTGCTAACAGCTCAAGGGGTGGCAGGTTGTCTCATCTGACTGGTGTGGTGTCTGCCAATGCACCTCCTTTCTGCACAGCATTTTCGGCGCTGGCAGTTTCGGCATGGTGCATTGGCTACAGATGCTCTTTTGGTGTGCCCTGTTGGTAGCGGTATCTAAGTGATTACAATCCGGCACTTCACCTAAGTCAATGCCTAGTATGTAATGCACAACTGAAACCCTTATTTATTTGTGTCTAAAAGTTATTTTATTCTGAACGATGTACCACTTAAATCACGCCCCTCTCTTGGAACCCCCCCCCCCGGTCACACATACAATGATCACCAACAGGGTGAGGTAACACTAAGCAATCTCTTAAATCACAAGGGCCCTCATTACGACCCTGGCGGAAAGTGACTGACATGACCGCCATAGCGTAAATAGCGTTTCCGCCACGGCACGACGGAGGAAAGTGCGGCCAATCCCGACCCATCGGGCACGAGCATCACGCCATGGCGGAAGTGCAAAGTTCGCGATGGCGGAAATGACCCCAAAACGCCCCTTACCGCCGTCGTACTTCGCCCTAGGTGCAATTCCGCCACCGTAATGAGCGGTCAGCGCAAAATACGGTCACCGTAAATATACGGAAACGGAAGTAAAAACATGGGGCCGGAACGGGAAACTGCACGCTGCACACCTATAAAAGAGAATCCCAACACAACCATTAAAAATCCGACCCTGAGACACATCCCAACCCGTTAGCTACCCCAGGTAAAATAATAAATATGGGCAAAGTAGCAAAAAAAGTGTGCGACCGCAAGCGGCAGGTCCACTTCTCCCACGAGGAACTCACCGTGCTCACTGAGACCCTCCAGGAGAATGCTGCCGTCGTCTTCTCCACGCAAATGACCAGGACGGCACTAGCGAACAAGAAGGCTATATGGGCCCTGGTGGCACAGCGGGTAAGTGCGGTGGGGACCGCACCCCGCAACCCACAGCAATGCAGAAAGCGATGGGACGACCTACGGATACGCGTCCGGAGCATACTCTCTGCCAACCGGAACATTGCCACAGCTACCGGGGGAGGATCGGATTCACCCATCAAGTTGACCCCCTGGGAAGAAATCTGTGCCTCCACCATTGGAATGGAGAGCATAGAGGGAGTCGGAGGGATGGAGAAAGGAGTGCAGACATCAGAAGATTCAGGTAGGTGGCCCAAATTAAACTATGCCAAATCCGCATTTACCAACCATGTGAAGTACCACGTGTCCCCATAGTGCAACAGTAATACATGTCCAGGAGAACGACCACATACATTGCCATGACAGCGACCCTTAAAAGCCAGATTAAAGAAATAAATAATTAAAAATCCAACAAACACACTCAACATGTGCACCATGCACACCCTAACTGCAGACAGCAAAATAACTGCATCCCCAATCCACACAGATATGAGACCACCCCCAAGGCCCTGACCCAAATCACCCCCAGGTACCACTCCAATGCATGTGATGCAATTGCCATTCCAATACCACAGACCCATGAATAACGCTCGCCCTCCTTTACTCCACCACAGGGTCCGATTCCAACGACGAGCTCCAGGACACCCCTACCAGCACACCTGCAAAGAGGGCCAAGACCAACGGCCAAAGACCCTCCACCTCAGCTGCACGGATCAAGACACGGCAGCTGCACAAATCGAGTGGCAGCACACTGGAGGGGACTCCAACAGGCACCCCAGCAGCCAGCATGTCCACTACACCAGCACCACAGGTACCCCCAATGGATGCCACAGAAGGCACTGCTTCTGGTGGCAGCAGCACCCCAGGTGACACTGCATACAAGCCAGCATGCTCCGACACAGAAAACGGTGCTGTCGAAGCAGGACACAGCCATGACCTGTCACAATCCCCCTGTTTGTTCCATCCCGTACACCATGAGGAGACCACGCAGGGGCACCCACAAGACGACGACTGGCCAACCCCCACAAGGCCTGTTGCATGGCAACATGAGGCGTCCAGCCCCTCTGTGACACCACCGCAAATGGGCATGGCCCAGCAGAGGCAACAGTCACTCGAGCAGATGGTAGAGCAACAGCAGCAACTGGCCACGCTCCTCAAGGAGCATGCTGCTGAATGTGGGGGTACCAAGGCAGCCATTGAAACCTCTACTGAGACACTTAGGGCAGAAATGGAGAGAAGTACCGAGAGTCTGAGGGCAGAAATGCAGAGAAGCACCGAGAGCCTGAGGGGGGAACTGCATGCGACGTCCAAAGACGTATGTGGTGAACTTGCCGCTGTGCGCCGTGTGCTCACTGAGCTCTCACAAACCCTCAGGGACATGCATGGACGTGAGCAGGCAGAGACATCATCCGTTGCAAGTTCCGTCCAGGGCAGCACCCAACGTAGATCTGGGAGGACCCGCCGCTCCACAGGCAGGGGTGCCCCTGATATCCGGAAAGGGGGCTTGCAATAGCGTCAGCCCTCTGACATTGAGCGCCATTGGACACTGGTGTGTGGGGGGGGGGTAGGAGGGTGGAGGGGGTGTGTTGTGCTTCATCGGGTGGCGGGACGATTGGGTGTGTAATGTCATTTCACATCTGCAATACAAATCTTCACATCCATCAAATGAGTAGCGTGGACATTGATCTCTGTGTACGAGGCCTATCTTGGCGTACAGACCACATTGTGCATGTTCCAGACACACACAGCGCCACAAGTCCCGTGTCCAGGTAACAGCCACCAGGCGTGAGTGCTAGAAGCATACATCTATGAGATTTTGACGGATCTCACGGGCCTCCTGTGCCTCGTGGACCCCTTGAGGTGCTGCCACATCCCCACCCTCATCTTGACCATCTTCAGGTGCTAGCAGTTCTGCGTCGGGGGGCATGGCCACATTCCTACGTACGCACATGTTGTGTAGCATGACACATGCCATGACCATCTTTGCCACCTTCTCATGGCGGTACAGGAGTGCCCCGCCAGACCTGCTGAGGCAGCGGAAACGACCCTTCAGTAGGCCGAATGCCTGTTCTATGACCACACGGGTACGTGAGTGGGCATGGTTGTAGTCCTCCTCATGCTGGTCCCGTGGGTTCCGGATTGGTGTAAGGAGCCATCTCTTCAATGGATACCCGCCATCACCTGCATGTGGACAACAAAGGATGTTTGTGGAATGTCATTACTACGTACGCATCCCCCCCCTTCCTGCCAGGTCACTCACGCATCACCTACCCCACATAAACATGCATTTAATGAGACTCACCAAGTAGCCAGGATCGGCGCCCTGCGTGTCGCTCCATGTAGCGTGGTATTCTAGAGTTCCGCAAGACCATAGAATCATGTGTTGATCCTGGAAATCGGGCAGAACAATGTGTGAAGATCCTGTTGGAGTCACACACCATTTGTACATTGATAGAATGATATTGCTTCCGGTTGCGGTACTGGGCCTCCATGGCATGTGGGACAACCAATTCCACATGGGTGCAGTCGATGGCACCAATGCAACCCGGTATGCCGCCAAGTGCATGGAATCCCACTTTTGTGTTTGTAAGCTCTTGCTCCGTGCGTGGTAAAGTGATGTAGTCGTCTGAGTGCTTCAGGAGGGCATCAAGTACTTGGAATAGTGTCCGTGAGAATAGTGGCTGTGAAATGCCATGCAACTGTCCGACTGTGTGCTGGTAGGTGCCTGTGGCCAGGAAGTGTAGTACAGACACCACCTTCAGTAGGGGTGGGATGGCGGTTGGGCTATCTATCATGCTGACAGGGTCAGCGTGTGTCATGTCGACAATGGCGGTTATGGTGTCCCGGTCCAAACGGTAGAGGGTGTGGATCTGCTCAGCTGTGAGGTTGAACGGATTAGCTCGGAGGCGTGGGATTGCGGGCTGCCTGCGTGGGGGTAGTGGCTGTGCTGGTGGGGCTTGCTGGCCATGCCTTGCCCTCCTCCTCCTGCGTCTCCTCTGTGCGGCCGCTTGTTGTAGTAGTTGGCGTTCGTCTTCTTCTTCAAGTTGGAGTACTTGCAGTGCAATCAGGTTGCCCAGGCCCAAAATCGCTAGTCCTGCCGGTAGCATTCTGGAGTGGGTGTGGTTGTGGGAGGGGGTTGGGTGTGCAATTTATGTGTTTTCAGGCTGTATTGCCTTCACCTGTGGTGATTCATTGCACCTGTGTCAGCTGCAATGCCTTTCGTGCGAGCACGTCCCGCACACGACGCTGCAATTAGACGCATGGCATCTTGCTTTTGCATTCATGTTCTTAATCCCGATGGCAGTGGAATGTTGGTTTATACGCTAAATCTGCTATGGTCACATTGTTGCACATACTACATTTGCATTTGCGAGCAGACTTCTGAAGTCGGTGGAATGTAGTGCCCGATCAGCGGTGGACCCTCATGCAGCACTGCACCGACGTTAACCGACGGCGGGGAGTCCCATCTGTGAATGTGGCCAGTTACCATTTTCACACACAGCCGCACTGCATAGATGTATTTGTGGATGCAAGCGTTCACAGCTGCCTTTTGAACGTGATGTTGCAAATTAGGAATTCGAAGGGCAGCGCTTTCGGTTTTCGACTAGTGGCGTGGAGACGCCCACAGGTCTGACTGGAAAAGTAACGTTCTATTGTTGAATGTCCTTGGGACAGGGCCCATGACGGGAATGCAATGAATGATATGATTTGAATGGGATGCGCTATAGCGTAGTGGACGATAAGGCAGGACGTTCCCAAATACATGTGACTTCACTACACAGGGAATCCGGCCAGGAGCACAGTGGATTTTGAAGGCTGCATTACGCACAGACTCAATGGAAATTTCGAATGTGATGTGAGTGAATATTCAGCCGTCTTCATAACGGGATGAGGGATTGATGAATGGATGCATGGACAGTTAATTTGAATGGGAGTCTGCCATGTACATGGCTATTTGGAATCTATCCCCTTCCCCTGCGCTATGTGATGCAAGGCTGCCATGGTGGGACGATCATCTGTCTGCCCCTGTTGTACCCTCCCTGTCTCGACGCGCCTTCAATCACTTGTGTCTATGCACGTTGATGATCCCATCTGATGCTTCCTGTTCTGACAGGCGCATGCACACAGACACTCGTTTGTAATGGAGTATTCACATCGATTTGGGTCGTTATGATTCGCTAGTGGTTTTTGGGTGCAATTGGTCCTTATGAGTGGGCTAACATGCATGTGGTTGTAGGTTTGGTGTGTTGAATGATGTGAGTGATACATAAGAAGTTCGGATGCCCATTCTATCTTCTTTTTTCTTTTGGGTGACAGGTATCTCCTCCCCTTCTGCCGCTGCCATCTGTACGCCACTCCTGCAGATGGCTTCTACAGTCGACACCTGCAGCTTCGAGTTAATCAGTGGAGCACCATTACGATCTTATGGGACGATCGCCAATGGCCAACATGCCCTTACGCAGTACTTGTGGCTAGGTGCAGCATACCTAGCTTCCAGCTGGACTAGTGCCTACCTCATGGGACGGCCCTGCGGTCCTAGGCGCTTCCATGTTGCCTTTTTGGAGGTTGATGTTGCCCCTGTGTGCCATGAGGGTACAGGGCGTCACACTTGGGGTAGCTGGTCATTTTTTGCGGATGCAGCCCACAGTGATGCTGATCATTTGTGAGTTCCTGTTGTAATGGCTGTATGGCCTTGGTGATTTCGATGTGCATTAAATTTGTATTCAGATGTTAACCGTGTGGCGTTATTCTTTGCTAGTAATGTGTCATATTCCGTTTTGTGGCGCGATGTTTTGTGAGGTGTTCTGCATTGGGTTCCGGCTCCTGGGTACAGTTGTGTGGTACCTTCTTATGCTGATGGTCGGTTTGACTACTGGCATGTGTACAGGGCTGGTGCAGTCTCCCTCAGGTTGCTGCTTTGGATGTTGATTTGCACTGGTGGCAGGCGATGGGGGACAGTTGTTGTTTTGTGTCATGATGGTATCTTCAGTTCATTTTGGTGTACTTGCACCTTCAGATGCCTGTGCTGCATCGGTACGGCAATGGTGTGTTGCCAATTGTGGGTGGCCACTCACAGGGCACTTGGGGCCCCTGCATGCATTTGTTCGTTGGCATGCTTGGGTGACTTGTGCATTTCACTGGTTGCATGGTGTGACTGCATTGCGCCTACGAGGAGTTGTGCAATGTGGGCAGGGAGTGGAGTACAGGCACTCAGTAGGGCCATTTACGGTTGGTTCGCGATGCCGTATTTCTCACCATGGCGGAATGGTACTTTCCGCCATGCTTGATGGCGTAAAGTACATGTACGCTAGGGTCGGAATTCGCATACCGTTGCGACATGGAGGTAATTACGGTTTTGCAAGGCGCGCGTGCGCGTACTTGGTGCAGTTAGCGTTGGCGTTCACTGCGGTGTCGCTAATGGCATCGTACTTTACGGTGACGGGTCATGATCGCAACGGGCGCTATTCGATGGCGGTATTACATTTCCGCCATCGTTTTTCCTATTCCGCAAGGGTCGTAATGAGGGCCAAGGAGTAATAATGAGCAAAACAATTCAGCACAGAAATAATACTTTTGTGTTTGTGTGTTCAAATCAAATAACAATGTGGTTACTATTTCTCCCTGCACACCCCTCAACCCCCCAATATACAATATACAGAGATAGAAGGAGAGAGAGCAGGTATTCAGGAATGCAGCATTCAAATAAAATGTCAATCCCAATCCCCCCCCCCCCAGCAAACACAAGATCTGGATCAGGGCAACCGCCTTGCCGAGGAGCGTGCCTTCTTCAGATGCAATATCTCAGTGCAAAGATATTTTCAGGGATTCTGGTCAGACATTCTGCTGGGCACACCGGACTGGACAACAAGGCGCTCTGGTCTGCACGGCACAGCACGACTGGACTGGGTCTGCAATGGCTCTCTGGTCACAGGACAGCACAGCAAGGCACAACTGGAATGGGTCTTTTGATTCTGGTAATAATTCTTTTAGCAGAAAAGCAGTTACAGCACAACCCGGCTGTTTCTTTTGTTCCCCTTAGATTTTGTGGGATTCTTTCTGGTTTTTGAAATTCAAGGCCTAGTTGAAAATGGTTCAACTAATGGAATGGGCCTTTATGCTTGCCAAGTTTCTGGAGTCTGGTCTGGAGCAAGGAATATGGATGGTTCTGTTTCAGGGTGCTTTGCCAGGATCAGGATAGTGGATGAATCTGTGTGTCCTTCTAAGTCATCAGCTTTCTCTATTTACGCATATGATAAGGGGGTGTGTATGCTGGATTATCCTAAGCGCACCCCCTTTCCAGGCTATTGGCTAGAGTCTCCTCTCTCCCTTGATTGGAGGAGAAAACAGGGTGTCACCATGATGATGTGGGTTTTATGAGTCAGAGAATCCTCCCCTTGGCTTTTGAACATAAAATCTACTTTTAGTACAATACATATTTACAAATGTGCAACCTTTCTAACAATAACATATATAAATTACATATTTTGTGGAGCAGATCCTCTTCCAAGCCCCGTCGCTGTAGGATCTTGGGTCTGCCTTTGACAGAAATTCACCCTTTTTGTCCAGAACTCATGGTCCAATTTCAGAGCAAATTTCCACACATGTGTGCATTGTATAGGGGCATAAGCGTGTGAAGTTTCATGCTTTTGACATAAATACAGTTGCTGTAAAACCATAATTTCCACGATTACTTCCTAGCACATAGAACAGAGTTCTGGCGTCTCTTAAAGTATGCAGCCAAAAATGTGATTCATAAGTCTGGGGTTTACACATTTTTCATAATTTTACACAGTAAATTATCAATTTTTTTAAAAATGTGCTCTTTGTACTTGTGAATCAACAGATGGTTGTCTGTCCCCGCCTCCGTCCTCTTCTTGCAGCTCAAGAGCAATCTCCTCCCATTTCCTTCTGGCAGAGGCTGTTTACGATCCTTCCTAATTAGCACCTCCTTGAGCTGGAGGAAGTCCATTGTCCCCTTCCCACAGCAGCCCAAATTCTCCTCCCACCCTTAATCATCACATGGGTGTGAGTTCCTGGTGGAGAGAGGTGCCTGGCCTTTGCGGGGGGAAGTTGTTATACTGGTTTGGCTTGAAGTCAGGCTTAAATTCAAATGTCATTTTGTTGCAATTTGTTCTTGGGTTAAAATAGACTTTCTAATTTCCAAACACGCATCTATAACACTCATTTCAGCTTCTAAACCATGAGATTAAAATAGTGACAACCTAGGTTACCCTCAATGACTGGTCACTTAAATAAATTTCAGACATTAGATTTCAGTTGTACAAGTTTAAATCCTTATGATGCAATCCACTGACAGCTGTCATACAGGCGGCCGCTGGTACTGCGCCCAAATTTTGACAGATTTCACAGGCAGGCACATTTTTGATGTGAATGTTTTGATGACAGATTCCGCTTTTCATGACATTGTATGCTCATAATGATTTCTTGAATGAAGTGACTTGTAACACCCAGCAAGAATATTGGATGTTTGATGATGTTTTGGGACCGGCATTCTGTAGTTTCAGCAACCAAGAAAAAAGATTTGAGAACAAGATTCTGGATTCCTTTCAGCAAAACACTGCTTTTAATGCAGTCTCCATTTTTACTTGTTGTGAAGCCCAGTGACATGTTTCAGGAGTGAGGTGTCCGTTCCACCACTGACAATATGCATGGTAGATTTGGCAGCCATCTTTTTGTGTTGCAAGGCACGATTTCCATAGGTTTTGGCGCACATAGGGGTTTTGCACCATTTTGATAATTCTAGCACCATCAGTACACAGTGATGCCGCAGGGCAGAGCATAAGAGGGTTAATACATCCCACAGGTCAGCAGGGTGCAGGGACCTAGCAGCGCTGTATGTTTTCTTAAATATGCTCACAACATTAATAAACATAGTGGTTAGGAGGTCAGTAGAACAGTGCTCAGTTAAAAAATGAAAAGCAGTACTTTAACACATCTGTTTCTCTGTTCCATATGTCATGTGTGGTGATTACGATTTGGGAGGTGGAGCTGACGTTGGAGGAGTCAGAAGCTTAACCTAGGCCATGGCCCTGGATGGTAAACAAAGCAAAGGACGGAAGCCCACAAAAAGAACTAAGGCCTGGCAAAATTGGAATCGGGTCTGCAGCAGCAAGAGCAGAAGGTAGTCAATAGGGGTCTTGCCCCTCTACAAGTATATAGAGGTGACCCGCCTCTGCAGGACCCTCGATGTAGAGCTATATACTAGAGGATGTTTAGTGTGTGCACAGTTTCATCCTACTTCCCGAACACATAGGGCGTCATTAATGATAAGAGGTCTGACACTTCGATGGTCAGATTTTCAAATCAACTTCATTGGTCCTGTCCAAAGATCAGCACAGGGAAACAGATATATAGTGACAGTCACCTATTTAATGTCCAAATGTTTGGAGTGCTTTCCAGCAGCCGACTACAGTACACAAGCAGCAGCCACATTGCTGGCAAATCACATGTTCTCTAGGTTTGGTTTGACCCAAAGAATAGAATCAGACCGCAGAAGTCATTTTACCAGTGCAGTGAGGTCAAAGATGTGGCACATTTTGCGAGTGAAAAGGAAACTGCACATTTCACATCAGCATTCTTCTTCTGAAGGTGTGGATCGTTGCAATAGATCATTCATTGATATTTTTAAAAGGTTTGTAGCTGAAGCAGGGTCTAGTTGGGATTTGCGACTCCTACCAGAATTTAGAAAGACCTGCTGACAGTGCCAAGTCATAGTATGATTAGAAAACATCTGTGAGAGAATGAAGTAGGCGATCATGTTTTCAAATTTACTTTTACAAAATGTAAACACAAGAATGCCACATTTCTAGCATCCTGGCATGGCCCATACAACATTGTGGACATGGTTTCACCTGTGGTCCACAGAATTGTGCTAAAGGAAGGAGAATTAATTGTGGAACAATTTTATTTTATTTATTTAAGTATAGTTGTTTTGTAGTTAACAAAAGTCAACTTTTAATGCAAACATCCAGATGATTTAACCACAATTATTACCTTGTTAAGATAAAATACCTTATGTTTGCACCTTCCAATTACAGTGATATTTCAGTCCATCAGAGAAGCTAACATTTGATTTATCCTCCTCCACAGAATAGTGAGGTAAATAATGCAAGCTTCATTACACCCAGCCATGAAATTTGACCAGAGATTGTTCCCAGAAAGGCTCAGGTTCAACCCGGCGGATCTCAATGCCATTTTGCGCAGTTTTGTCAAGGAGTTCCAGTTGAATAAGAGATGTTTGGCAGACTCCAGTTCAATTTCCCTGCACAATCGACAGATTCTAGCATGCCCTGGAATTTTACTCAATGCTACCATGATTTCCAAGGAATTAAGTACATTGAAGTTTATTCTGAGGTAGTCCCAAACAAGTGAATTACCCAGAAAATGATGGATGTAGCTAGGAAGGTGTCCCCTATCTTGGATACACTCAATATACAGAGTGGCATTACTTTTACACACAAGATTCACAGTCAATTGCTCCTTACTTGCGGCAAGAAGTATAGTTGTCATGAGCAGTTTAAATTGCTTAATGGAAATGCCAATAACATTTTCTGCGGCCATCGGCGGCCATCTGTCAGCAAAACCCTTAATTGTCGTGATGGAACTAAGGGACATGGAGCTAGCTCCAGACTGCAAGACACTGTATTTGCGATTGTTCAAGGAGGCATCAATAGCATTTACCAGCTTCCAGTATGCTGACAGTAAGCCTAATTGGTAGCAGATCAGAATTGGAATGAAGTTAAGTTCCAAATATATCATCTCCGTAGAAGTATGGGAAGGCAATCTAAACAACGGTTGTAGTAGCATGGATTCTTGTTTAGAGAGCTCAGATTGGAGTTGGGGGGGGGGGGGCAGCTCTATGCTCCATATAAAATAATCTGAAATATGTTAGCTTGATATAGTCTGACCAGAGACCCAAAAGAGTACCCACCGCCAGACCGGGCGAATGACCCAATGGTGCCCGCAATCTGGCAGATCTTCACCTTGGTAACATCAAGATGGTTCTCCCACTAAGTTTTGAGTGCAATTGAACACCAATCTATTGAAAATCAGAGGCTACCTCAAGTGTCCTCCCCTTCATGTGCCACTTAATTCTAGAGCACTTCTTATTTTGAGAGTTGAAAATCATGAGTTTGGATTTTGCAGTATTCCCTTTGAGAGAATTAGCATCAGCAAATGATTGCAAGGAATCCAGTGAGGCTTGAAGCCGACCCAGGTTCAAGTCAAGGAGTACAAGGTAATCTGCGTAGCCCATCCACTGTATCAGAGTGTCTCCAAGTTTTGGTGGAATGTGTAAGGATTGCATGGTATCAAGAATAGACAGACACAAGTGATCACAGTTCAAGGGTGTTTATTAAACTGTATAGGTAGTGTGGAAAAATGCCTAATATAAGCCTAAATCAGTGATGGGAGCAAGCTGTGACCATCAAATCAAAATAAGGCAGTCCTAGTAATCTCCTTTCCCCATGGTTTGACCATGGGACAAGGCAGGACTCTGCATCACAGCACACGCTCAGCTTTCCCAGCACGAGACAAAAGTTATGTTTTTAGCCATCAGGATCTTTGATGGCCAAGTCTCTTGCTCTATAAAAAGTCTCTTGCCTTCGAAGGACTGATGTATTCAAAATACCAACAGACAAAAGTTACTGTCTGTATACATGTTGGGTGATGATGTTGCATCCCTGGATCCCCCTCTTCCAGGCTCAGATTCCTCAAACAGTTCTTAGGGATATTATAGGGATATCTGAGTTTAGCTTTCTGGCTTCCGATGGCCTGATAGGTTAAAAAATAATAAACTGTATAGGTAGGGTGGAAAAACACCTAATCTAAGCATAAATCAAAGATGGGAGCAAGCTACAACCATCAAATCAAAACAAGGCAGTGCTAGTGGTGTCTTGCCAAATAAAAGGCCTATACTAAGAAAAACCTATTGCCAATCCTTATGCTAAATACAAAAGAGTGTGGGATAGGGCTCATAAGAAATAAAGAAGTGTTCACAAATAATATTTCACCATGCAGCAGTCATGGTCTCTCTTCCCCATGTTTTGAGCATGGGACAAAGTGGGACTCTCGAGTACAGCACATGCTCGGAATTTCCCAGCATAAGACGACAGTTCTGTTTTTAGCTATCAGGATTGTTGATGGCCAAGTCTCTTGCTCTATAAAAAGTCTCTTGCCTTCGAGGGCCTGATGTTTTCAAAATACCAACAAACAAAAGTTCCTGTCCGTTTCCACATTGGGTGATGATTTGTCACCCCTGGATCCCCCTCTTCCAGTGTCAGATTCCCCAAACAACTCTTAGCGCTATAAGGACCTTCAGGGGTTAGCTTTCTGGCTTCCGATGTTCTGATAGGTTCAACAATAATAAACAAAAAGTTCCTTTCACATGTACATTGAGGTTATGATTCAACAACCCTGGCCCCCCTCTTCTGGGTGCAGACCCCTCACAAATATCAGCTTCCCGCCCGTCGGGTTCACTCTGGCTTAAATTCAAAATTATTTCTTCTTTGCATTCATATGTTGTGGGGTGTGAGTTTCTGACCCTGGATCCCCCTCTTCCGGGTGCAGATCCTTCTTAACTGTTTGCCTCCCTCGTTCGGGTTCACTATGGCTTTCAACAGAATCTCCTCTGCTTATATTCTTGAATCTTAATGTCTTTTCAAACAGTTCAAGGTGGATAACCCTTGGCCGGGTTCACTCTTGTCAACACACTGTTCTTTGGGACTTTGGACTTCACCCCCTTCCATTGGCATCCCTCCTTCGGGTTCACTCTTGCCAATCTCACAGTTGCTTCTACTTTCTTACAATATGGGATTCACTTCCCTTATTCACGTTAATCTGCTGGTCAAATACTTTAGACTTTCCAGAGGATTTTATTAGACCCCGTATGACCACTTTGAGCTTCTTCTCGCCTTTTCCAAGGCCTTCTGGTACTAGTAGTTTCAACAATCGGGTAATCACCCATAGTTTCTCGAGTGAGCACCCACGTTGTGCTTGGCTCATCTGCAGCTGGCTTTCCTCTTTCACAATAACAGTTCTTTGTACATTTTATTTATTTATTTATTACTAATGTGTTACAGCTTATTATAAGCTTTTCACATGACGTAAGAAATTGCATTCGAACAACAATCATTCATTAAAAATAATATTGACATATTGAGTCAGTTCTTTGTACATTTTGTAATCAGCCGTTTGCTACTTTTGTTTAACACAGTTCGGTTTCTTTATTGGTTCTCCCCTCAACTCACTGGCTGAGATGAACCGATGGGCTTTCTTCATATCGGGAGTCAACACCGGCACCACGGTAGCAGGCGCCTCCCTCTATCCTGCTTATAAGCGTAGGCACGTTCCTTGTACCATTGACAACTGCTGTAACACACTTGGGCTATTGTTCGCGGTCTTACGATTCCTCCACAGAGTTTTCACGGGTCTTGGTCGGAAAGGACAAGGTTGCTTCCCTCCTTGTCGCCCTCTCCGTTTGCGCCATCTTTCTCCTCTTGAGCTGCTGTGCCTGGCTAGCTGTCTAGTTGATGCGGTCTGCCTTGCTCCACCTTCTATCTCTGTGGGGAAGGGAAAGGGCTGTTAGGTGTGTGTGATTCTGGTCAATTGCCTGTATTTGCCTGACCCTTAGATCACACATTTTCAGGTAAACAGCTCTGGTGCTGTCTGGCGTCTTTCATTACATGTGAGAATTGGCAAAGGCGGGGTGAAGTCTTTGTATATCCTATGGGGTAGGTTGGGGAAAAGGTGTTATAAGAAGGAGGATACTGCATCTCACCTATCGGTGTCCCGCTTCCACTCCCCGAGGACCCCCCAACCAGGTGACCCTCCCTCACTTGTCCAACCCCAGGAACTGGATCCAATAGTGATGGCTGTGTCCTGGCTACCTGGATGACAGATCCCCGGGGACTTGCACATGAGACACCTTCGGGTTTCTCACAAATGGTGGACAGGCTAGCAAGTGCCTCACCTAGGTCAGCCATATATGGGTTAGACAGCATAGGTGTTAGCTTACAACCTTGCTTGACTCCTTTGCAGCTTAGGAGCCACCCAGTAAGGGCACCACACTGATCTATTTGAACTTTGACCCTTGTTTGTTGGTGCAAGGCAATACTCATCTTTCAGAGGCCAGGCGGGATGCACCATGTTTGCAGCTTTCTCCACAACCTAACCTTGTCCATAGTGTTAAAAGCCAAACTAAAATGACATAAGCCACGTAGAACAGGGGCACTGCGGATATGGCCAGACTGCTGTATGATGGTAGCAAAGGCCAACAATTAGTAGAGGTGTTTGGGCCCTTTCAAAAACCTGTTTGAATGTATGGGATGATGTTTTTACTCTCAGCCCAGGACCCTAAGTTTCCTAACAATAATCTGGCAGAAATCCTGGCCGGAGCATCGAGCATGGCCAACATACCATAGTTGCCCGGATCAAGGTGGCTACCCTTTTTGTGAACTTGGACATTGATACTGTCCCGCCAAGAGGCAGGGATACTCTGTGTCTCGCTGATCCAATAAAAGATCTCAGACCTCAAGGTCTGATTTTATCAGCCGATTACAGAGGGATACTAGCATTAAAGTCGCCACAGATAATAGCAGGCTGTGAGCCGACCCAAGCGATGGCATGATCCCCGACCTCTTTCATGACGTCCTCATGCGAGTTGATATAGGGTGGATCGTAGATGTTAATAATTGTTAGCTCATTTATCATGGAGGAATCACCAGGGAGTTGGACTCTGCCAATTAATACATTCTTAGATGTAGTGGGAATATGGGTCAGACCCAGAGGTTTCCTAACTCCCAGAGCCAGTCCCCCCTTAGGTCAACCCCTAAGTGCCTGTGTGGCTAGAGAGGAAAGGACATTCCACCCATCAATCAATAATGGTTCAGTGAGCCAAGTCTCCTGTAATGCTATTACACTAAAAGTGTCAATGTGCTCAAGCAGGTCGTCATGTGCAAAGAGATGGTGATTTCCCTGAGTATTCCAATTCAGCAGGAGGAAAGGTAGGCTAGGAGTGTTGCGAACTATGAGGTAGCCTGGTTAACATTTTCACATATCGACAATTTCAATGTCATTGCTGTTGATGAAACGTAGCGGTATAATTAGATCAAGAGGATCCAACAGTCTGATGCAGTTCAGGTAGATTAGTTTACCATCCCCAAACAGGCTCTGCATTTGGGCACCCTTACTTTGCCATAGCATAGGTGGTCAGAGGTAGTCAATGCGTTGTGCGAGCCAGATCTGCAAATTTCCATTAGAAGAAATGAATTGTTTACAGTACGGGCTTCTGCCAAGGGCCGTGCCTCAGCACCAGGGCAAATGAACAGCTCTTCCAGACTAAGGATTTGGTCATTACTCGTAGGTGGATCAAGGTTTTGTTTATTTGCCCTCTGCTTAGCACAAGGATTATTCCCAGATCGGTCCTGTGCTAGGCATGAAGCCAAGTTTAGGGGGCGGGGTATAGGCTAAGGGGCATGATGGTATGTTGGACCCCCCCCAACTTAGGAAGAAAAGGGTCAGTAAGCGTTCCGCTCGTCTCCTCCAAGAGCAGCGGGATGTCTGATAGACAGTTATTGAATTTGGTGTCTGGGGGGAAAATGTGCCTGCCCCTGTAGGGGATGGCATACGGATGACAAACAGATAACCTCAGCCTTGTTAGTACTTAACGGTTTGTCAGCAGGCGATACCCTTTTTCACTTTTTGTTTGCCAAATATTCATAAATGATGGCCTGACTTTCTTTTTATTACGTTGATACCAAACATTAAGGTCAGGTTCAGTGGCAACAAGGTCAACTTGGATGGAGGAGCCACTTGCTGGATCAGTGGGAGGAATTATAGACATCAGCATCATAACCTTAGAGTTCATGGTTGGCAGGAAGACAGATTGGTTATTTAAGCTCTCTGAAATTATTGTGCATGGATTGCTCAATGGCACTGAGAAGAATATCATGCATTTTCAGCTTTTGAGCGACTGTGTCACTTTTAGAGAATAACTAATTCAATAAGTCCATCTCTGCGTGCTTCGCTGTGAGATGAGTCGTTAAGGCCATCAGCATCCTCTCTGCTGGCCTCTGAGGAAGCTCTGACTATTGTTTCAGACAGAATACCTGCCCCAGCAAATTCAGAGGTATTTGAAACCAAGGAGGTATCCATCAATGGCACCAAAGGGCACTTTGTCTGGGACAAAGCCAGAGATGGACAATCGATTATTTCAGTGGACTTTCTCACCATCGTGACCTCCATAGATTCAGGCCTCAAATCCGACACAATCGGGCTGGAGCATGGTTGATACAGGTGATCTTCTGAGAGCGGGTGTGCCACATTAGATGTGGGCAAAACAAGAGGTGATTTTGCTACTGATTCGAGTAGTTCCGGCTGTAGGGCAGCAAAGTTTACCACAGAGCCCTCGCTCCAAAGGAGCAGTGATTAGAGCCTTAACAACATGCTCAATCGTTGTTGTTCTGAGGCAAGGAATGGTAGACATAAGTTCATTAGTGAAATCTTTAGTCAAATTAATGCAGAAAGCAGATAAGCTTTCCACCACCACATCCTCAGTGCCTCGGCAGCCTCGACAGCTTCGGAATTAGTTGGGCCGAATTCAGAGCCGAATAGTAGTCATTGATTCTAAAAGCTGTTGAGCACCCTGGAGTGTTTTACCCCATGATGGAATGTTTTCAAAGGGCAATTTCTAGAGAGCCACTGTGCACAGGAACCACGGGGACAGGGGCATCAAGGGTAGTACCAGTGACTAGGGGATTGATTGCCACTTCCTGAGCCACTTCTTGAGCTATTTAGGTTGTTTGCACCCAGAGGGATCGCTTATCAGTGGTATCAGTGCCCCTTGGACTAGAAACTGAAATTCTCTGCTCAGTAGAGGTATGTAAAATACCTTCCATCCTGCCTTTTCTTGCCAACGCAAGCCTTTTGGAGGCCCTCGCTATCACCGTCCCAGTTGCACGTCTTTTTGGCGCGTTGGCGGGAAGGTGAATGCCCACAGGTAAAAGAGGAAGAAGCGCAGGCAAGGATAAATAAGACTAAGCCCACTCGTCCACACAGAAAAAAGAAAAAAAGAAACAAATAAAATTAGAGGCTGCTAGCCCAACTTTGACAATAGGGCATCCACAAAACAGTAGTTGATGCAGGCCAATTTTGGGCTGACAACAAGGGTATTGAGCTCCTCATCCACTCACTGGGGGAGCAGTTTTTTTTGTTTTGCTTTTTGGTTTTTTGGGAGTCACAAGCTGCAAGCCACAAGCTGCACCAGCCCCGCCTCTCACTCCTGCATATTCCCAGGGTGGCAAGAGAGGCCTGGGGAGTCAACACACCCCTGTGACCCAATGAGACCCAACAAGTACTCTCACCGCTGAACCCAGCTGGAGTGAATCTAGACTCAGGCACCCCGGCCTGTGTTGTGTCTGGTCACCCGAGCGTCTCCTTTCCTCTACTTCGAGCCTTTCCTCCTGTACGAGCACCACCACAGCTGCTGCTACATCACGTCTAGAAAAGGACCTACTAGCGTCTCCAACGGCGTGCCACAAAACGAGTCAAGCCTTGTCAAGCCGCACCTGCACGCAATAGGCCGCTTCTGACAAGATCCTACTGAGTACTTACCAAAAGGTATAGTGGTACAAAAACATAAAATATGAGGTGTTTTACTTTGGAGGGATTCAATGTAACAGGTAAGTAGATGCACCATCGCAGGTAAGTAGGCGTGAATGGAATTCTTAATTCAAGTATCAAAAGGGGGGATAAAACAGGTGAGCATTTGTGCATGAAAATATGAATGCAAGGTGTGTAAATAAAAGAAAAAAGTAGTAGAAGGATTATGCTTCCAGGCTTATAGATGTTCCAGGCTGATGTCTAATTGACATGGTCATTCTAAATGCTTGCAAAGATAAACAATATTTCATGTAATATTACTATATTGTTTAACCCACATGTTTATGTCTACTAATTAGAAAAGAAAATGTAACTGTTGTGTATTGCTATAATGTTTAACCCACATGTTTATTTCCAGGTCATTATAACAACTTCATAAATATTACAAATATTGTTGGAGATGTTGTATATTTTATGTTGCTTAATCCACACGATTTTTTCAGGTAAATTGCGGGTAAAACCAAAAAAAAAGAGAAATGGATGATTTTTTTTTGTTTGCTGGATACTTAACCTGTCTGTTTCTTTGTTAATTTAGACATTAACTGATTTCTCTCAGGAGTGCCCATGGAGCCGGTTGTCGACAGAGGAAGCCTGTGGATGAACGGGAGTCCACAGGCCCGAAAACCCCGGAGTCGGGAAGAGGGGGAAGAAGATGAACGGCAGGTGAGCATAAAAGAATCCCCAGATAAAGAGAATGAAAATGTGCTTCCACGTCAAGGAAAACTGTGGCATGGACAAGTGCATCACCGTTAACAGTCGCATTGTGCAATTCTGCTGGTCTAACTCTAGGCCTTCTGAGGGATGTGCCACTGTTGGTTAAAGGAACCTTTATTTACTATTAATACCGAACAAATAATTCCAGGATGAACAATTCTTTCAATCTGTATCTGTTCTTGAATCATGAACATTCAATCTGAATTGATTTTGGATGTGAGTCATACCTTAAATGGACAAATATTACTATTCTAATCATTGATTTTAGCAAAATATACTCAAGACCCAAAGAAGGACTCTGTGTTACTGGTCTACTGGTGTATTGGTAATTTATTGGTAAACTACCAAAAAATCAAATTATTGCAAAAAATTATATCTAAAACACAACACATTATTACTATTTTAATGACATCAGAATATATGAATATTTGACATTGCAAACCATAACTAATGCTTTTTAAATAGAAACGCGGATGTTCTCACTAATGTGCCCAGGATCACATGGATTGATGGAAGTGTAGCTGGGATTTTCATTTGTCTCTGCAGAGGCTCTTAGCTTTTGGGACCTTTCCATAAATAAAATGGGGGAGTTATGTAGGATAACCTGGCCGAATTTTAGCCAAGAGGGAATTTGATTCACAACTCAGACTCCTATAGAAGGGCGACGCCAGAGGATAAATGATGATGGTATTGCATACAGTTTGTGTGTGTGGCTTATGTGAGAAAACTTAGTGTGTTCTCAGTTATAGGCCCCGGGGATCCTTTGTTCAGGTGGCCAGGGAAGGGCCATTGCACCTGGATCACAACCTGGGGGTGGACAACCGAGAGAGGATCACCTGGGCAGGGAGTACTTCGGGAGAGACATAGTATCCTCCCCTTTCGAGCAACACCCCTACCTGACATCCCCTCAGTCTTCAAGGGATTTTCTAAACCAAGTGCCATCCTACCCCAGCACTTCCCCTTAAAGGAAATAAGGCCTTATGGGAAACCTAAACCCTTTTATCCACAACCATACCTCTATCCTCCACGACTTGACAATATTTCATCCAATTTTCCCATAATTACCCAGGAACACTACAACACCCATAATCCCCCAACACTGCTCTTTTCCAAAACCACTGGGTCGAGGAAGAAGCAAAAGAGAGTAATGAAGATTACCCTTAGGACCTATGAACCATGGATCCCTATGGGCAGTCACCATTTTGTCTCGGTAGTGAGGCCACGCAAGGTCAGGCCTCCCTTAACAATCATTCCCACCTTAAACCTGTCGAGCCTCCCCGACAGTATAAAAGACAAAGCACACAGGCACACTCTGGGCGAACTGGGGATGCTGGAGGAAGCACAGAGATCAGTGAGGAAAAGCCAGAACAAAAAGAACCCTGGAGGACTTGGAGGGAGAAGGACCACCCCAACACTACGCCTGTGAGTACAGGGAAGGCAGCAGTATGGCGAGGGAGCTCCGATTTCTGGGAGCCAAACCATGGGTAGTTGGGACTACCTGGAAGTGCTCAAGCTAGAGCTCCTCCCCTGGGCCTGACAATCATGCCCAGGCCTCAGAGGGACAGGTGGGAAGACCCTGACCTCCAAAAGATATCCATTTTAAAACCCTGCAGCTCCCTAAATCACCTTGATGCCATTTGGGGAAGTTAGCGAAATGGGAGCAAAACTCAGACTGTTGCATTCTGGACGTGAAGTCCAAAGACATACATTTCTGTAAATTAAGAGCGGTCCCAGGACTATGGAGAGAAGCCCCTAAGAAGTCAAGAGAGCAAGGCTGGGCATGAGAAAGGACAACCCTTTCTGGATGGCTTTGAATTGAATTTAGGAAAGCTACAGGCAGTCACAGAGCAGGGGACAGAATAACAGAACCTTCTCAGCCCATGACTGACTGGTAAAGAAATGGGTGTGGAGCAAAGCAGGAGCTCCCAACAAGGTCTGCTAGGCAGTAGAGATGGAAGTGAAGTGTGGATGCTTCAAACCTCTTACCCCCTGCATTTAACTGCGTTTGTTCTCCTGCCACAGGTGCCTGGAGGCTGCCTGGTTTCCTCCAGGGGGAACACCGATGTTGGGGAGGAGAAAATCAGGCACCGGAGGTCCAACCTAATCAAGGCAAAGACTAATGAGAAAGAAGATGAAGTCAACCAGCAAGTTCTCATGTGCAATGGGAGAGATCCCGGTTTGTGACATCTCAAGCGATACATTTGGCAAGTGACTGTTGCATTGTGAAACTTGTAGTTCAAGTAAACAGCGACAAATGAAGACCTGTAATGAACTTGTAAGTGGTTGATAATTGTGAAGCCAGTGATACAGAGAAGAGGAGTGGTCCAGCAAAGGGAAGTAGCCCACTCGAAAGTCTCAGCAAAAGTTGAAAAGTGTTGTTATAAAGCAACAAAGTGAATGAAATCTAAAATACGAAATGATCAAGTTTAACCCTGGCAAAAAGGCGAAGTGAAAAGGGGAATGTTGAACTCTTGTGCTTATGATACTGAACTTCCCAGACCAAGAGACACTGGGGCAAATAACACAAGACTCTGAGATGAAGGGAAATTCAAAGTGGTCCTGCCGATGTCTATAGTAATAACCGTGCACATTTGAAAGTCTCCGACATCAGGAAAGGTTCTGAGCCCAACTGATGGAGGCCAGAAATTTGATGAGTTATTGCAAGGGAGCCCCTAAAGAATGTGAATTAAGCTTGGGGAAGGAACCCCTGCAAGTGCTGTGATTGAGAGGTCTGAGCCCGACAGAGGGAGACCTAGGTGCATTTTTTGTTGCACTGTGAACATTTTGTGTAACTGTGAAAGAACTTTTGAAAGCTGGAATAAGTTACTTTAACATGGAAGGCCAAGCAGGCCTTGATCCTCATTTTGAACTGTTTTTGATTTGAGAACCTGAGCCAGTGTGTCATCCTTTTTAAAGGGGCTGCTTCATTCCGTGCTGTCCAACATTGGAAGGAGAGCTGACTCAGCCACAATGATTCTTTATGTTATGGCACTGATTTTCCTTTACATTTGCATTTTCCTGTCCACTAATTTGTTGTAGTAGCACAAAGGCAGGCAATAGGTTTCTTTGGTTTAGGCCATCTTATTTAGACAGACAAAACTAGGACTGGTGTTGTTTATTATTATTAACACACACTCCTCAACATTGCATCTCTTGTGTCTGCCTTTACTTGTGATACCATGCCTTCCTTGCACTTAGCACTGATGTGAAACATTGATGAGAATTCATACAAAACAAAGAAAGTTTGACTTGGGTTTTGCAATGGGTTTCATGGAGTTTTAATTGGTTGATTAGAATACCCTAGCATAGTGTACTATGCGACTGCATTGCAGTGTAGTGTAGGGACGAATACTACTCACTGCTAACATCCTAACCAACAACTCCTAACCCCGAACCCACTAATATAATGATTAGAATTGGACAGCATATTCCAATTCAAATGGTGCAAACTATGGGTTCAAGCTGGGGGGTGTATATACAGACTGTAGACACAGACTCTGTGATGCTGCTTAGAAAATAAAATGCATTAATTGAAATTGTTTTTGTGATTGAGACATGAGCAGAATCATTCTGCCCAAAGCCATCATTGTTAGAGCTTTAGCGCAGGAAGACAGAATGAAAGTAACTATCCATCCGGAGCCAGGGAGCTGAAACCTGTACAAAGGTAATGGTGAAGGAGCCCGTGTGAGACTTCTGAAACATGACAGGCAGTTCACTCCAGGCACAAGTTTGATTGATGGGTGACATCACAGTCAGGGTTGGAATATGCTATGTTTTCTGTATGGAGCCATAAGTAAAATGCAGGGAAGCAGATGCGGACTTAAAAGGCTGAGAAGGAGGAGTGGGGAGACTTTTTGTCAAGAGAACGGGAAACAAGAGGAGAGAAAAATAAATAAATTAGGTTTGCTGTGCTTTGTTCAGCCATGCCACCTGTGTACTGTGCTGGGAGGCTGGAAGCAAGAGGAGAGGAGAGTGGTTGCAGAGGTTCACCGGGCTGCAGGGAGAGAGAGAGAGAGAGAGAGAAAGAGAGAGAGAGAGAGAGAGAGAGAGAGAGAGAGAGAGAGAGAGAGAGAGAAGGGCTGCTGTCAGTGCTTTTAAAACCTTTGCTAAGCATGAAAGTGACAAATGAAGAGAGACTTTTACCCTTGCTACATAAACATACACTGATTAGCCATAAAAATCAAATTGGACACCAGGAGAACCCTTTTGTTCTTCATCCGCTGGAGAGCAAATGCATTTTTCGTATATGGAGATATCTACTTGCAGAAGAAGGAAGTTAACGTGCTCCCAAAGCTGTAACAGCTCAAGGTTAATATTAATAAAAATGTGTGCTATGCCAAATTTGCCGAAGGAAGTTGACTTTGCTGCGCGTTGAAGGGAGCTCTTCACTTGGTGTGAGAAAATCCAGGAAATGGTTCTGAAATTGCTATTGACATAAATGCATTGCATCATTAGTGACAGATTGTGAAAATAGTAAGGCCAGATAAGCTGGAATATTCTTTTTCATTCTTCTAAGTTTGTTTCAATGTTACATGGGCCCGATGATAGACCATCATGTTTCTTTCTGTGTGTTGATCTGCAGACAATCTAAAAAGTGAATTAAAGAACAACTAAAGCTGTGCATGGCTGGTCATTGTGTGGCATGATTTTGTAATGTATAGAGTTTAGAATTTGGTACAACTATCGCTGCAAATACAGGATAAAGTTAAGAGTGCCCTGCACAATACAAAGCCTGGAAATTACGTTATTCGGAGCCCTGATTAAATGGATACATTTTCCAATGAGCTAATCTCCACACTCGGAATCAGAGAAATGCATGAAACAGTGCATGAGATTATACACGCATAAAGATACAAATATCCAATTGATGTAACCCATGGGATTATGCCAGGTAGGGAGGAGATTTTAGATATGTATGCAAGATATACATGCCCAAGACTATATATGACTGGCAACAGAAACAAGATAAGAAAGATAAATAATATATGGAAAGATTTGTCCCTAATGGGACAAGAGGGGGGAATGTTGTGGAGTACATCCAAAGCTCCCAACCAGCATGCAGATACAAGCTTCAAATGTCTCTGTGAAAATGCATACAGCATAGCGAAATCAGCCCCACACATACAGAATTCCCTCTGTAGCCCAACAATGCACTATTAGCCATGCTTCCATAAACGATAGCCATGAAAGGCAATTAAGCCATAAAGCACAGACCATAGACTTGAATATAACTACATATCTTTGACCAGTATAGTATCACTTGACAGTAGTCAGGGAAACATTAGGGGCACTCATAACAATAGCAAATGACAGTGAACCTTTACACTAATCAAATGAACCCCACATGTATGCCTCAAGGTCCAGTTAGCCATCTCTAAAGCATGAAAACCCTCATCCAGACAAACAGAAAATATCAGCCAGGCCTTTGCAAGGAGGCACACACATACCAAGCTGCAATATCCCACAGCAAGACTGAATGCTGCGCAATGATTGGTTAAGGCGAGGGCAAGGCGAACACATTTCCAAATCTGAACTGTGGTAGTGAGGTCATGAAAGAGCTACAAAGACGTATCAAAACCCAGAGCTTAGAAACAAGCACTGCACATAGATTGGTCAAGACACATCAGCTGAGCCAAGTTCCCAAACCTGTGTTCAAAGGAACTATAACAACTTAAGTTCCTAATCAGTACATCAAAACATACAATGAAGGTCACGAGTTGGTACAAATTAAACAATAAGCATTGAAGAGCATGCCTCAATGAGCAACACTGCCTTCTGTAGGAAAAAACTTCCTGACAGAGATCCAATTGCTAAGGTGGGAACAATACAAAATACCATCGCACATAGAATAGAATTACTCTGGTACCAATGTTTTTCATGAAAACGTATTAACAGCCTCCACAGCACATACACAATAGTAAAGAAGAGTATATTTATAGCATTGCAAGCTACATACATATGTTCATATCATCGCAAGATAATGAGGTTTACACATCTCTAAACCCCCAGCTCATAAGGTCAAAGGCAGGGAAAATGCAATCATGACAAAGGAAAGGGAAACAACTAATGTTTCCAACAAGGTGTTGCTAAGATGAACTGGCAATGAACAGTTCAACATGATGGGAATAGTAAGACAGTGCCAATCAATGAGGTCTTTTAAGAAGAGGATGCACAAGTTATAATTTTGTTTCTTATACTGTCCATTTTACGAAGTGATTGCTTGAAATCTATGAAGTCACTCACTCCACGCATACTACACCTGGAATATGATATATGATATGATATTATATAATATGGCATTTATAACGCACCTATACACAAGTGTTTCAAGGCGCGACGAGGCAAGGGAGGGGGAACAGGGGAAGACAGACAACGATCTTACTAGGCCCAGTGTCATTCAGATTGCGCAAGTGCAAGGGAAGGGGAAAGGGAAAAGTACGAGGGGGAGGGGAGAGGGGAAGTGCCGTAAATGGGATAGTAGAATAATAAGAAAGTAAGTACCGGCCAGAAGGTGCCAAGCTCAAGGTAAGTGCAGATAAAGTGCTGGTAGGGGGACTGTAGGGCTACAGAAAACAATCCCCACGTGCAAGGGTTGCCAGGGAGGCAGTGCAGGTGTGTAACTGGTTGGGCCTGGGCCCGAGATCAGAAGGATGGACAGGTAACCAGTGCAGTATCAGCCAGGAATTCAGCAGGGCAGAGGGCGAGAGAAAGCAGAAGCAAAGAGCAAGGTTTTGAGGTGCTTCCGGAACCGGAGATGGTCCTCTTCGAGTTTAAGGGAGGCAGGAAGGCTGTTCCAGAGGGAGGCCCCTGCCAACGACAGAGATCTGTCGCCAACTTGTTGCTTGGAGAAGCGACTGACCTGAGGGAGTTGGAGGCGGATGAGCGAAGAGCTCGAGAAGGAATATATTTAGGAAGACAGTGTTGAAGATATTGCGGCCCCAGCTGCCAGAAGGCCTTGTGGACAATGCAGAGGGTTTTGAACTTAATCCTCGCAGCCACTGGGAGCCAGTGTAGAGATTTTAGTCCTGGAGAGATACGATGCCTGGGCTTGAGGCCAAAGACAAGTCTCGCAGTCCTGTTTTGGATAAGTTGCAGAGGACGGAGAGTAGAGCCAGGCAGTTTTAGATAGAGGCTGTTACAGTAGTCCAGCCTAGAGAGAACCAGCTCTCTGGAGACAGAGAACTTCTGGGGAAGGAGAGGAAAGGAAGAATACCTCTGAGGAGGTATAGCCTCCTCAGAGTTATTAGCCTCCTCAGAATAGCCAATCAAGTACCATGTTTAGATGATATAAAATAAAAAGAGTAGCATCTAATCAGCATCATGGGAAAGGAGAATTTCTCGATGCTAATTAATTAACTGATGTCCTGTTATGGTCACAAGGCTAGAATGATCCAATAGGGCTTGGTACTCTATAGATTCACCTATAGTGTAAATGACAATGCCCAATCAGAGTCTTTAAATGTGTGAATAGCCTGTAACATTTGCTGTCATTTCACCTCTGATATTTGCTATAAATTCAGCCATTTGCTGTCACCATGTTGAATATCTTATTAAATTAATTCCTCAGCCTAGGCTGTGTGTGTAATAAATTTTTGTTTTTTTCATTTCTCGTGCATTATTTTTGGCCCATTGAGTTGATTTTTAATATTCGATTTTGGACTTGCCATACAAAATTCTGGTCAAGAGAGATGTGTGTGTTCCTACATAGACTTGAAATGTACACTGGCACTAAAGGGGAGAAATTGACAAATGTGACAAATCCTGAGATGTCGTCACTTCTCCCCAAGGCGGAGCGCCTTCCCATGAAGCCAGGGAGGTGAGGTCACAACCCTATAGTCTCCATTGGGATGGTACTCAGCAGGAGGATCTCATAAAAAGGGACTTCCCCACTCAGGACAAGGGAGACCATCTTGGGAAAATGCAGTATAGCAACCCTCCACCCAGGCCCTATACACCTTCCTATCCCATGAATATCACCTCCACATCCCACACTCTTTTGTATGTCTGTAAAGCAACAAGTTTAACATCCACTGAGACAAGGAAGAATAGACACTATCGGATGATAACTCCCTTGACAAGTACTGGGACGAGGAAGAGGTGCAGAACAATGAAGAACCATGATGAGGACTGTAACAAACATTCTTGTTGTTTTTACCCACTCATCATAGAAAGGAAAGAGGGACTGATATATATGTCAAGCCATCACTGGAGGAGCCGTTAGCATAGAGATGGCCCATCGTGGAAGAGAGAGAGGCGAGTGACCAAAACACTGGTGAGGAGGTGGCAACATCACTGATCGGTCTGATGTGGGTAGGCCAAGCTGAAAGTGAGAAAAGCAGAAGCCCTGGCTCAGGGGTAAGTCACTCCGCGTGGTTGAACAGAGATGCACAGACGGTGAGAAGTCTAAGACTGCAGCACTGCTGCAATATGCCAGAGATAAAAGGAAGGTGCAGAAAGCCAGAGAACACGAGAATTAGAGCCAGAGACCAATGGAGATCACCAGCACAGACCCTAAAGGTACCAGGGTTACCAGGATGGTTGGTGGGACCATAGCAGGGTCATGGGAGAATGAGGAACAGATATAGACCCCACACCTTCACTACAGGGGCAAGAAGGGAAACCCTGCAGGTAAACAATCCATTGAGAACGCTAAATAGAGAAATATCAAAATACAGATCTGGGACACGCACCCACAAAAGAAAGTGATACAAGTCATCTTCTTCTTGGCAGTACCTGTCAGGAGAGGGAACCAGGTCTGCCAGATTACAATTTTAGGGGAAGCCTCGGTCTGGGACCCCAAAGTGAAAGAAAAGCCAGGAGAAAGGACTAATTCCTCCTGGTGATGTTGAACTGTATTACTAAATTGAAAAGAAGTCAGGGGAAAATAATCATTCCCACTGGTGTTGTTGAACTGGGTTACCAAAGTGAAAAGAGGCTAGGATAAGTGAGTCATTCTGCCTGGTGATGTTGAACTTTGTTACCAATGTTAAAAGAGGGCATGGCAAAGGAGTAATTCCCCCTGCTCTTGTTGAACTGTGCAACCAAGCGTAAAGAGACCAGGGGAAGGGCATCATTCCCCCTGGTTATATCAAACTCTGAAGCCCAGAGACCAGGAGAAGGGAGCTATTCTCCTGGTAACCAAGACCAGAGGAAGGAAGTCAGCCCCCCTGGTTGTGTTGAACTCTTCAATAAAGATACCAGGAGAAGAGAGTAATTTTCCTAGTAACCAATGTTGTAAAGATTTTCTGATACAGACTTTTAGAAAACAGACAGTCTCTCTGCCAAGATGAACTGTTTGAATGCTTGGACATTTGCCTTTTTTGTTGGAAGACAATTTTGACCCAGGGAAGGCAGCCATTATGAAAAGAAGAAGCCAACACACCTGGAAACAAACTTCTATATTGAGTCCAGTTGAAGGAAGTCATTCTTGTAGGACAAGAAGGCCTACTTTATCTATAGCTTAGTTGTAAGTGTAAGGGACAGAAGTAGGGTTTTGATACAGGATGGTGGACTATTGATTCCGATACTGACATTCTGATCGACGCTTTTGTGTTTTGGTTGAGGCGCGGAATCCCCCATTAGAGTTATACAAAGTTAGGTTTTTCCATAGTATGTTGACTAATACAAGTCTATCAATCATCATGCCACCTGTGTGTCAGTCTCCCCCGCCTGCACCCTTGCAGAAAGAATAAATGGACCCAACGACTTTCTGTATTTCAATGAGAACTTTTGTGACAACACTGCATTGAATGAAGTCAAAAGACAACAGAAGGTGACTGGATATCTGATTAGGGAAGGGTACACCAATAGGAATGGTGACCAATGAATCACACTTCAGTGATGATCTAAATATCCCAATTTTGGTCATAAAGTGCCAGGCACGCTATATAAATAACAAAATAAATAGATAAATAAATATATCTGCAGCGTATGTTGGCAATGAAAGCAACATATCTTAACTCTGGTTACAAACCATAAGGGATCTTCAAGATCCAGTCTTGGTCCTTACATGAGAACAAGGATGTAGTGTGTCATCCACAGGGTGACTGTACTTTGTTTTAATTAAAAGATGAAACCTAGCAAGAAGGCTCTCTGCAGGTTCAACCATTGGAGGATTTTCGAGAATTCACAAAAGTAGTAGAAAAACAAGGTTCAGGCAGCACCTGTCTTTTCAAACAGGTCACAGAGAGAACAATTGAGTCAATTATTTTGTGGTTTTAAAGATACATTTGCCCTTGACGCATATAACTCTTATGATTGGGTCAAGGTCATGACCCTGTAATGGGGAGGAACAGGAACCCCACCCAACCTGGGGTAAGTGACTTACCAGGGTATATACCAGAGCCTGTCCTAGCCCAGAGGAGGAGAGACAGAGTTTGGAGGTGCAGGGAGCGATGGTGTTGGGTAGTATTAGTCACTGCATGAACTGGTGCATTTTGTAGCTCATGTAGCACCTGTTGAATAATAACCACATATTTAGGTGAGCCTGCATACACCGCATTGCAGTAGTTGACCTTTGACCCAACAATGGTTTTATCAATGATGGTACAGTGAGATTCTTTTAGAAAAGATCTAAGTTGGCTAAATAGTATCAAATGATGGTGGGTGGAGCTAAATACTGATTTAATTTGTGGTATCATAGAAAAATTAGAATTAAATACGATGCCTATGTTTGTACCTTTTTGTTGCAGTGGTTGTGATATCTCTAAGAGCCTAAGCTGATCAATTGTGGAGGAATTGCAACGTGCTGTATGCTTGTAATGGTCTGAGATGTTTCCTGCCAAAATGAGATGAGACATCCAACACCCCTCACCAACCCCAGATGGACAGAAATTGATGGAGCAAAAAAATACAAACTTAGTGAGAGGGTATGCATGGGGAACTGTAGAGACATGAAAAACCACCCCAAACTCAGTTGGGAACCAAACTCACCAGCACCTGAAGCAAACCAAAAGGAAAACAGAGCCTGATCACATGGCTTCTATCCCTAAAATAAAGACTGAAAAGGGGATAGGGCAAAAAGCCTTTGTAAAACGTTCCACAGGAAGTTCCAAACCCATAGGAATAGCATAGCCTAGCTGAGGGGAGTGTTTCACCAGAGACAAGCTAAAAGCCTACCCCCTTGCCTCCTAGTTACCCTCTCATTTGCCTTCTAGCTAACATGGTTCTCTCACCTCGAATTTGCCTCTGTCCCTCACTTTCTTTGCCTCCACTCTAGCACGTCATCCATCAATCATTGTGTCATCTCTAACACTGCTGGCTGTGCCACCTACCTGCACTTAAAAATATCCAATATTGACTGTCCATAAACTATGTAAGTCTACACATGTATTGTCCCTTGTGACTGTTCCATTTGCTCCCATCCGCAACCTGATCAGAATGTCACTTACACTCACCCTATTATAAAACAAAAAGCTCAATGCTTCCTGTCAAATCCGATTTCTTATCTATTGCAATTTCTTTTGTAATCAGAGCATTGTTCATCCCTGTATATACATACATACATAAATAAATACATAATACATACATCAATAAATAAATGGGAGCCTGGAGGACTTTTGGAAGGGTGTAGCCCAGCCAGCACAGAGGAGATTGGAAGGTGTGCATCCGAGGTCAGGTGGAGCACTGGTGTACTAAGAGGCCAGGTGGAGTTCTGACGGTGGTCTGGAGTGCTGAGGAGTCTGTTGCAGTGTTCTGAGAGAGTGCAGATAAGATACTGAAGTGGGAGAATGGAAAACCAGGCTCCCGTCCTTCACCTCTCGCGCTTGGCCTAGAGGGTCACGACCCAAACACCCGCCACGAGAAGAGTTTGCCCATTTACCAGACGACCAGATACCCTGGTACAGGAACATACGGATGTGTCCATCTGCTTGCCCAGCAGCCCGCACTGGCCATGCCGACACCTGCGGCACGGATCAACTAGACTAAAATCTACACGTCGTTAGAGATGCCATGACGACCTAGACAACGGGAAGCACATCTGTACAAATATACACACTGGACATTCCCACACCAACCTACACGAAGAATATACTCAGTGCTATGACGTAGGCGACAGGCATATTCACGGACATGCATCTTTATTATTTTTATATAGGCTTTCAGAATGCAGAAACGCAAGACGCGTCATGAACTTTTACTAGCTTGCTCACGCTTCTCTTTGAAATCAGGTACAACGATGAGAAATATAATAAAGACAATACCGATTATGGAATGATATGCTCCTATAACCTAAAGCACCTGTGCACCAAACGGACAACTTATGCACCGGGCCAAAGTAGGCCTCAAACAAGAGCTCCCGTGGACATCAACAAGACAAGAGTCAGTTGCTGATCCTGCAGAATGAGCTTGGCGAAGCAACCAGCCAAGGTCGCAATGTTGCAAACCCACGTTCCAAGAGCAAATCATCAAAGGCACGATGTTGCAACCTCGCACTCCGCGCACCAACGTTAAAGTCACACCGACAAATTAAACCAGACGCACAGTAGAAAAACAATATTAATTGTGCAGAATTATGCCTCTTTCACGGTCCCTCCCCACGTGATCAAGCCGAACCTGACGAGATGCCAAACCCGGGAGAACAGAGGCGTCTGGATCCCTCGCTACGAGACACTGGCAGATACACTTGAAAGGCTCAATGGACATCTGCAACAGTGGGAACGGTACCCCGTCTAGCTATGAATAAGTCCTCACATTGTCTGCATGTACCCATAGTGAAACATTGTTGCAACTTACAGGTACACCGAGAGCTGGGAACGACGGTGGTCCCAGGCTGGGAAGCTCACGGGCGCACCAATCAGAACATGGGGCTCTTATCACTGACGCCAGCACATTTAGCCAATCCTCAGGAGCCTTCATGTAACAATTTTCATGTATCTAATTGTAGGGACAACCCAGATATACCACCTGACTACACCTTGTCCACTAATATCTTTCTCTATATGTGTGCTATACTAACCCTACCACTCGAACACCCAATTAAGAGTGGCGATAGGTTTTTTGTTAACTTTCTGAAGTGACGCAAGTAGCGCGTCATAATACAGTAAAAAGGGCCTGCGAGCCCCACGATTGAGTGTGTGTCAGGACGAACGCGTGCGCTCCTTGACCCATCCCTGCCGTTTTGTCTAATAAACAGCAGAGTCACCTTGCTCCTTGTGTGCGTCTCATACTCTATCTCATCTTATCTGGGATACACACGGGAGGAGTTGGGGCCTCCCTGCCTGGAGGTCTGCGGACGGTCCGGCCGACCCCAGCAGAATTGCCCCCCCGACAAGTTGGAGGCACTGCTGAGATCTGTTTAAGATCGACTTTTATTTTTACTTTTTCCAGGCACTCCCGTTGCGAGGAGGCCCGGCGGCGTGGCCCCCTCTGCCGTTGCCCCCTTCTGAGGACTACAGGACCATCGCGGAGCTGCGAGAAGACCGGACAGCGCAATCCGGATATTGGCCCTCGGGAGCCGGTTGAGAAGTATCCCGCCCGCGGTTGGCGAGTGTCCAGACGTGGTCCAGACGAGGGGAGGTGGCGAGCCGCTTGGAGGGGTGCACGCAGTCGAGCGGCCCTGCATCGAGAGAACTTGGTGAGCATGACACACACAACGAGCAATGCGAAATTGTGAGGGAGGGGGGAGGAATTAAATAAGGGAGGAGGGAGGTGTTGCACAGGTGCGCGGCGAAGGTTTGACAATATAGTGTTGGCAATGGAATGAAAGGGAGTGAAAAGAGTGCGAGAGCAGTGACGCGAAAGAGGGGGGCGGAGCACGAAACATCACGTGTGGCCGCTCGTAGACACTGATTGGCCTAAATCGCGACTAACGTGTAGGGGTGGGCGTGTGTGGTTTCCTACGATTTGGCATTTATTGATCAATGAGTAGATGAGGTTCCCTATTGTTCGAGCAAGAAACTCGATAGGTAGATGAGGTTTCCTATTGGTCGAGCAAGAAACTCGATAGGTAGATGAGGTTTCCTATTGTTCGAGCAAGAAACTCGATAGGTAGATGACGTTTCCCTGTAGGGGGGTAGCTAGTTGCATAGTTGCCAAATACGGAAGATAATTGGCTGGTTAAGCCCTCCTGTTGAGGGGCGTATCACACGCGAGGCGACGCAGCGTGTGCAGTCCGATTATATTATTGATGAGATTACCTTGTTCCAGGAGAGACAGGAAGACAGCTGCAGGGTTAGCGGGGGTAAATTGCAAGTGTATTTTGAAATTAATAATGAGAATGTACTAGTAGCGTAGAGACATCGGTGACGTCACCAGTAGGGATTTTATAGGATATCACGAGCACAAGGAACATTGAGTTTTGAAAGTGGTGGGGAAGAGAAAAATGATGAGGGAGCGGATACGAAGATAAACAATAAACGAGTGGATTGGAAGAGGAGAAGGGGAGAGGGGCGTGGCTGAGCACGGAGAACGCCAGCCACGGCAAATGTAAAAGGGGGAGGAGAACGAGGAATAAGGACGACTGTATAAGATCGTCGTAAGGGGTACGCAGTCACAGGGGGCTGCGTGCGCTTCGGCCGCAGGGGGCCGTAGGGGAAGGAATATACAATACAAAATTATACATATATATATATTTGTGTTTTATTATTTCTTGTTTTTTTTTTTTTTTTAAATTATTATTATTGCATACTTTGTAAAGGATTGTCGTAAGTCCCCACACTTACGGGGCCAGGTAAACAATATAAGGTTGTAAATTGCAAACTGATAGCGAAGGGAGGAGTAACAAGTGGGGCACAACTATGTCATATGGGACAGGGTCGGGAGGGTGGGGGAACACCCTCACTACCCCACTACAACACATATGCACAACACTGCCACCCCATAGGGAGAAATTAATTAAGTACAGCATAGAGTGGACCCAGGGGAGGGATAACAAAATGTTAACACCATGGCCGCCTAATGGTAGTTTCGATCCATATGCCCAACATTCATTGCTAAACCATCTGCACAATACATACAAGGGGAAGAAGTTGGCGAGCCATATGGAGGTGTTTAACTTATGGAGGATGTTCCAGGGATCCCGACCAGGACCAAATGGAATGTTTTCTATGGGAGAAACACCGGAAGTAAAGGAGATTATGAAAGAGGGAACGGATGGGGAAAAGGGGTGTGAAAGGAAAAAGAATGCGGAGAATGAAGGAGAGGGAAGAGAAAAGATTGATAAATTAGAAGACATAAAAAAGGAACCGAGCAACGAGATACCCAAAACACCGGGAGTGAAAACAGAGGGAGAAGGGTTGTACCCTTTAAGAGAATTAGGAGAAATAGAAGGACAGTTAAGGGCGGCTGAAGGATACTCGAACCCGGCATACAGCCCTCCACCATATGTGGCTCACAGGAAGATAGTGGGGGAGGGGAGGATTGGAGAAGAGCAGATTGTAGAGATAGGACATGATGAGTGGGTAGCTGCACAGATATTATTAAAATTACGGGGTTCACTAACGGGAGAAGAAAGGGAGGCAGTAAAGAGAACAGGCGAGGATAGTACAAGGGAGAGTGAGATGAAGGGGGAGGAGCTACTACGACAAAGAGAAGAGATTTTGGAGGAAAAATTGGCAAAGCTAAGGGATGAGCAGAATGAATTACTAACACAGCTTGAGAAGGGGGAAAAAGAGAGAGTGAGGAAAAGGAAAGAGGGTAAAAACGAATTGGACAAATTAAGGGAACGAAATGAGGAGCAAAGGATAGAAGATGGAAGGGTAAGAGCAGCAGCAGAAAGGGTGTCAAGAGTAGTATTGAGAGAAAAAAAGAAGGAAGAAGAGGACAAGGAAAGGGAATTGGAAATATGGAGGAGGAGGGTAGTATCAGAGGCAGCTAAGAAATATGAAGAGGAGAAAGCAATAGAAAGAGAAAGGGTGAAATGGGAAAGAAAGAAAGAAGATGAAAGAATATTGGAACAGATGAGCAACGAAGTGATGGAGGAATTAAAAAGGAAAAGGGAGGAAAATAGTAGGGAAATGGAGGATAGGAGTGAAGGGGAAAGAGGAGGGAGAAATAAGGAGAGTGAAAAATGGGGGGATGTATATAGAAGTAGAGAAGTAGCAACAACATCAACATCAGGGGGAACAGTTGGTAACAAAGGAAGAGGAGAAATGGAGCTAATAGACTTAGAAACAGTAACAGTAAAAGGGAAAAAAACAGAGTGGGGGATACCATCTATGACTGATTTTTGCAGTGAGGAGGAAGAAGGAGTAGAGAGGGTAGGAAGAAAGAGTGAAAGGGAAAGCTTAGATAAGCTGTACCTCACTAGAACCAACATAGACTCGCCATGGATCCGTAAGAGAAGGGAGGAGCTGGAACAAAGTGAGGAGAGGGTGCAACAACTAGTGGAAAAACAAACCCATGAAGCCACACCATCGCCATCTCCATCACGCCCTCCCCCATCGCACCCTACATGCTCAACCACCACACGCACGCTGCGCACAATAAAGCTTGCGCCCTTCATGGACGAAGTGACTCCCTATGCATGCCGGCTTAGAGACCTCCCTAGCCGCAGGCAAGACAGACAGATAAACATACCCATATTAAACACAGGGGATGACGAAACAAGGGGAAGGGACGGAGAGGTAGGTAGGAGGAGGGGTAGTAAGGAAGAATTTGAAGTGGTAAAGGAAACAGGGGAGGAGGAGGGGTGTGAGGACTCAATATTATGGAACATAAAGGGTGACACAAGACACAACTTAATGCCACTGTTGGAGAGAGGAGGGGTTAGACCGCAGTATGTACCATGGAAGCATACGGATAAAGAAAATATAAAATGTAGGCTCCCATCACTAAGTGGAGGTGCGGGTAAGTGGATATATGAAATGGAAAAACACACCGCAGGGCAGAAACTAGCAGTAGGAGATGTGAAAGGCCTGTTAATATCAATATTAGGGGATAGAGCGGACGACATCTGGAAGAGAGCGGGATTCCATGGGATAACAATAACGAACACATCGCATGATGGGGCGCCATTTGCAAACTGCAGACATGCGCTATGGCAGGCACTGAGAGTACAGTACCCAGACACATCAGACATAGGAGCAATTACTTCCCGTAAGATGCGTGAGAATGAGGATCCTGTTGATTATATACAGGATATTCAAGAGAAGTGGTGCATGGAAACTAGAGAACAATGGGATAAAACACCAGCCATATTTTATCATATACTAGTACAAGGGCTCCCAGAAGGAGTTCAGAAACAACTAAAGAAAGTAGTGGGAATGGAAGTAAAACCATGGCCTGAAATACAGCTGACAATAGTACATCACTGCAGGATATGGCAAGGAAAAATGAAACAAAAGGAAGAGGACAGGAAAACAGAAGAGGCCAAACTAGTACAGAAAAAACTAACTAAATACACAATGGAGGGGGCACTAATAACTGCGCCCACAGCAATGGCCCAAAGCCCCACACAAATAGTGGCTGCACAAGACCCAGCTCTAATAGCACCTCCACAAAGTATAATACAGCAAATGCCGCCACTACAATTACACGCACCAAACGTGGGAGGAGGGTACCCGATGCAAGGAGCTGGGTATTATGGTTATAACAGAGGGAGAGGAGGATTTATGAGAGGGAGAGGATACGGATATAATACCCAACAGCAGGTGGGGGGAGTTGGAAGTTCATACCCCACAGGGCAACCGGTATACCAGGACAACACAGGGAGCTTCCCATGGCAAAACAGAGAACCACCCGTGTGTTGGAGTTGTGGACTACTAGGACACATGTCACGCACGTGTAGGGTCAGGCCAGGAACACCAGCATGGAATGAGCAGGCACAACCTAGGCCACCACAAGAACAGCAGGGCATGCAGCAACAGCAATTAACACAACAACAGCCACTGCAGCAACAGCAATTAACACAACAACAGCCACTGCAGCAACAGCAATTAACACAACAACAGCCACTGCCACAACAACAAGTAGTGATAACACAACAACCCCAAACTGAACAAACGCAATTGGGTAGGGTGACGGTATTGGGACACAACCCTTACACAGGAAATGGCCAATCATTGTACCCCCAATAGGACAGCCCACAGACGGCCTTGGTGTGTCCCATCCTGTCAGTAACACCTAATAGTGCGGAGGAGCCACGCATAGAGGTAACGATAGGTGACAAAAAGTTATCATTCCTTGTTGACACCGGGGCAACCCGGTCTTGCATAAGGGAAGGGAAATTTAAGATGTCAGGCGAAGCCATGAACAGCCAAGGATTTTCTGGGGCTAAAGGATTGGTTCCTTTTACTGATAACGTTCCCTTATCTATCGGAGATTACGATCTGTCAGTTCCACTCTTGTATTATAGTGCCTCACCAGTAAATATACTGGGGAGGGACATAATGAATAGGTTAAATATGACAATCTCCTTTACAGAGGATGGTATAATTTGCTCTACTCCAGGGATTAACATGCTAGCAGCACGACAGATTATGCAAGCATACTGTGGGCAGACAGCGATTAGGGCGGAACCAGTAGATGGCGAGATATTCCAGTATGGAACAGACATGGCAATTGCATGGATGCCAGGGATAGAAGGGAAAATATGGAGGAGGCCAGCAGCTTACCTGTTCCGACCAGAAACACCTGTTAATGAACAAGAAGGAAAGGTGTTTGCAATAGACATTGAAAGCATTATTACAACAGCTGAGTATATTGCTGTGCACGCCCAAGACAAAGAAGGAAGAGCATGGAGGGCAGTGATAGCACTAGCAGAAGGATGTAGGTTGACCCAGGTGTCAGATGAGGAACTGTTTTCAGAAGAAAAAGAGGAGGGGGAAATGGTGTTCATGATGAGTGTAGAAATATGGTTACGAGTGGCTCACAAACAAATAGCGCAGAAAATTGCTATGGCACTTGAGGCACCTGCATGCACCCCAGTCCCTTTCTTTAAGGAGGATATGTCAAAGGTGCCCAAATCATTATGGACCATTAGCCCTTATGACGTAGGATGCATTAAAAGCATAGGGGGTGTACGGATAAAATTGAAAAAAGGTGCAATACTACCAAGAGTAAAACAGTACCCATTGTCAAAAGAGGCAGATGAGGGCATATATGAAACTATAACGGCCCTTATAAACAATGGCATATTGGTCCCCTCAGAATCACCATGTAACACGGCTGTGTACCCAGTGCGCAAGGCTAAAGGGGGGTCTTGGCGCTTCATACAGGACCTAAGGCCCTTGAACAACATAGTGGAAGCAGAATATCCAGTAACAGCAAACCCGGCCACAATATTGTGTGGCATTCCAGCAGAGGCATCACGATTTACAGTAATAGATCTTAAAAATGCATTTTTCTCAATACCATTACACCCCGACTCACAAGATTTAACAAGTTTCACTTACCGAAATACTAAATGGAAACATACCAGTTACCACAAGGGTATTGTAAATCACCCTCAATTTTCAATAGAGTAATACAGATGGATTTGGGTAACGTTGAGGTGGAAAGCACAGTGTTACAATATGTGGATGACATAATAATTTGCAGTATAAACGAAAGTAAATGCAGAGAGGACTCGTTAAAAATGTTGACTATATTGGCTGAAAAGGGGTATAAGGTAGACATGGAAAAAATACAATACTGTCAGGAACAGGTACTCTACATTGGCCAACTGATATCCCAACATGGAAGAAAGATTGCACCACAAAGAGCACAGGCCATCTCAAGCACTCCCATGCCACAGACTGTGAGAGAACTGCAGCAATTTCTGGGGTTATGCAACTACTGTAGAGCATGGGTATTTGATTACAGCTCATACATAGGACCCCTGCTTGAGGGGTTGAAGGAAGCAAATAAAGGGGAGAAAAGGTTGGGGTGGACTATGGAAATGAGGGAGGCATTTGACGAATTGAAGGACGCGATATCAACAGCTCCAGTACTGGCATCCCCAGACTATGAGCGACGATTTTTTATATTTTCACATTGCGACTCAGCAGTAATGAAAGCAGTATTGGCCCAAAAAACAAGCATGGGCTATAAACCAGTAGCATTTTATAGCGGTCACTTAGACCCCGTGATGTTAGGCCACTTCCCTTGCGAACAAGGCCTCGCTGCAGCTGCTTTTGCAGTAGAAAAGGCATCAGCAATAACCATGGGGTGTCCAACTACACTGTTTGTGGAACATGCATTATTTGCAATATTGAATAAACCCAAGTCCACACTAACGACACAAAGGGCATCAGGTTATGAGATCATTTTGTCTAGGGCTGAACTAGCGATTGTTAGATGTAGCACTGTTAACCCTGCAAGATTTCTAGCAGAAATAATTGAGGAGGGAGATTACGCCCACGACTGCACCCAACTAAATGAAATATATTCATGTACTAGAAAAGTTGAAGAGAATGCACTAGAGGGAGGTGAGCTTTTGTTTATTGATGGGTCATCAACTATTGATCAAGGAGATGGGATACGGAGAACTGGGGCAGCAGTGGTAAAAATGATGGAGGCTCCGGTGTGTGTGGCTATGAAATGTGTACAGTTACCACAGCATTACTCTGCTCAAGCCGCTGAACTAGTTGCACTAATATTGGCATTGAAAGAAAGTTTTAACAAACGTGTAACAATATATTCCGACAGTGCATATGTTACATCCACTGTCCACTCAGGGCTAACAAAATGGAGGAGAAGAGGGTTTAGGAGAGCTGACGGCACTCCAGTGCAACATGCCCTCTTGTTGGCTGAATTAATTGAAGTAATAAACGACCCCCAAGAGCTAGCCCTAGTAAAATGCACCGCACACACCAATGGTGAAGACCATGTCTCAAAAGGGAATGCAGCAGCAGACGCACATGCGAAATATGCTGCATACTTTGGTGAGATATGGGACCCCACAGACTCACAGAGAGGGAGAGGGAGGGGAATGGCTAGGGAGATGTTAATAAGAGAAGGGTATACCCATCTCCCAGCCACACAGATTATGGAATTACAAGCAGCAGCACCAATGGCCGAAAAGGAAATATGGGTAAAAAGAGGATGTACAATGTCACCAACCGACGCACTATGGCGCCAGAGTGGTACTGGGAAAGTTGTAATACCATTGGCACTTTTAAATACCGCCCTGAGCCAATTACATCACCCAGCCCATACAGGCAAGGAAATAATTGCAGCACGAATTAGAGATGATTGGTTCTGTCCCGAGTTAAATTCTCATGTGTCAAATTTTATCAGCAATTGTCTCACATGCCAACAGTTTACGGCCGGTCATACCCTAAAAGTGATAAGAGGTACCATACCCCGGCCAGAAGGACCTTTTCGGCACCTCCACATTGACTATGTTGATATGATCAACATATGTCAAGGTAATAGATACATGATTGTAGTAGTATGCCCATTTTCTAGGTGGATTGAAGCAGGGCCCAGTTCACACCCAGATGCATTTAGAGCAGCCAAATTCATAGTAAGGGAGGTCTTCCCCAGGTGGGGAGTGTGCGAAGTATTAAGATCAGATAATGGCCCACATTTCGCAAACGAAATGTTCCAACATATCACAGCCCTGCTGAGCATAAAGCACAAATTTGCATGTGCATATCACCCACAGGCTAACGGCGTATGTGAACGCCTAAATGGCTTATTGAAGGAGGCAATTGCAAAGATACAACAAACAACAAAGAAAAGTTGGTTGTATTGCCTTCCGTTAGCCTTGTTCGAACTGAGGAACAGGCCAGGGTCCGACCACCACCTCACCCCACACGAGGTGGTTACTGGACGTCAAATGCGCCTTCCCCTAACGCCAACGTCAAGGGCATTCACTGACCACGAAAGTTCAGCGAGTATACTAGGTGATGAAATGTATCAATATGTGTCGTCTTTGATTACTAGTGTTGTGTTTGTGTCTCAACAGCTCGAGCGCACGCGGGGCGGGTCCACCAGAGATAAAGAAGAAGGCGCCAGTACAGAATTAGAAAAAGAGAACTTGTGCAAACTAGCCAAAGGTGACCACGTGCTACTTCGCAATTTCAATAGAAGGTGGAACGACAAAAGGTTCACCGGTCCACATCTGGTAGAAGACGTATCAACAAGAGCAGTAAAACTAAAGGATAAGCGTGCTTGGAACCATCTACATGATGTAAAGATATACAAACTGCAGACCCGCCCCAGCGCCAACGACAGGTCCATTGGAACAACAGCAACAACATCCCTGACAGCGGAAGGAAGTTCTACCACAGACAACGACCCAATTGTTCCCTTACCTTCTCACTACCCAGACACCCCAGAGACAACAACTGACGAAGAAAGGGGTGATCACTACACTGCCCACCCCATGGTCACACGTTCAAAGAGTAAAAATAATTACGCCATCTCCCCCCCCCGCCCATTGACTGCAAAGGACAGTTGTAACCTAAACTGAAAGACATTGGCCGCACAAATACACATGTAAACACGTGAATGTTCTCTTTTTTCTCTCGCACATACAGGAACTGCGTATTATTGTATTATTAAGTAGAAAGCTAACTAACAAAGTCCACTGTCCAGGCGTAGATGGTACTCCCAGACGATAACTACCCAGAAGAATTGTCACACCAATTTGTATACGAAATAAAAAGGCCAACATACCTAAAAAGAAGAAGGGTACGTGTTTACTACACAGCCTTCCTCCTGGCCATAGAATATTACATGCCCCACCTCCGCCCATACTTGCCGGTCTTAAGAGACCAATCACTTAGAGTAGCGTGGGAGCAGCTCTTCGCCTGGGCACTGAATGACTATTTGATAGGGAGAGCTTAAACAAAACAAAACTAACATTTAAAAACGAGCATTTCTGAGAATTTTTAGGCGGGCAACTTTAACGTCGCAAGAATAAGCTGCCAGGACTGCAGCAAGGTAAGAGCAAAATGCCGGTGAGATTAGCAATTGTAATAAAAATAATAGGGATTTTGATAATCACCGGATTTTTGGCTGCTTCTGTATGGCAGTATAGCTGTGCTATCAATTTTGTTGCTGCACCCAAACCTAATATACCCCCGTTCCTTGCTGCAACAGGTGTTACGTCAGGTGGTAGTAGTAACATTGCACCAAAGAAAAATAGAGTTAAACGCAGCACATACTCAGATAATAAAGGTATTGATAATTATGTACAAGATTCAGCACACGTCACAAACAACATATGGTACCAACACATGACCCGCATTGGTAAGCAGACAACTGAGGATAGCTGCTACGTCTGCTCATTAATACCATACGCCATGAGTGCTTCACGAACATTTGTTGCCACAGAAATAAATGAGAAGATAGCACAGTGCATAATATACTTGGCACTGTTCCAGACGAAAGGAAGATTTCAAGGAACTGTAGTGCACATGACATGGAAAACACGAGACTCATACCCATATGAAAACAACTTCCTCAAGACCTACTTGAGTTATCACAAGACCAGTTTACATGCTGAAGCATTCAAATATATAACAAGTGGCCCTGCAAAAGGAGAAACACAGAAAGTAACACTGCAGTATCTACCATGTGATTGGTACGCCACTGAAATTCCGGGTAAACAAGGATGCTGGGAGAGGCCGCTACTGACGATAACAGGAAAGGTGTATCTGGATAACAGCTGGGAGATAGGAGTGATTGGCAGCAACATGGTAACAAAAGAAACTATCTCAACCATCGAGACACACAATCACCGATGTTGGACGACGTGGATCAAGTATGTACCAATGCTCACATGGGTAGAAGAAGATGAAGACCCAATAACGATACTACCGTTGACTGCGCCCAAGGTATGTTACCAGCATAAAGGAGAGGTGGACGTAGGATATAACACCAATTGCGCAAGTGTGACGGAGTTACCTGAGGGGGGAGCAGGAACAGCAGTAATAATGGATCATTATTGGGCCTGTGGAGAAAAGGCATACCATACACTGCCTCCCCTGTGGAATGGTGTGTGCACAATGGTACACGTCAATGTACCATCACTAGTGGTACCTAAGAAGCACGTCGATGTGGCGAAATTTCCTAGAATGAATGAAGGGGATAAGAGAAGAAAGAGATCTGCACCACTCCAGGAGGAGCAAGGGAACAGGACCAACAGCAATGACACTGTCCTAAATAGAAGAAAAAGACAAGGAGAGCCGCTGACAGGAAATTACCTGTGGGGAAGGTCGGAAACGGCACTAACATCAATACCGCCAGAACACAGACTATTCAGCAGAGCAGCAATGTTCTTCTCCTCAATAATACACCCGGGATTACAGGCTTACGCAAACGCAAAATGGCTCCAAATAACTAGATGGGAACTAATGATGACCATCAATTCTACAGTAAATGGGTTCAACGCAATAAAAGAGGAGCTGCGAGCTGTAAGGATGGTAGCACTACAGAACAGATATGTATTGGACCTTCTCACAGCAATGGAAGGAGGAGTTTGTGCAAAGATAGGACAATCATGCTGCACGTTCATACCTGCCAATGATGCTGACAATGGTACACTGACAGAAGCAGTTTCACAATTAGCTCAGATGCACTCCAAAATGACGGATGAAAGCAATGGTGTGAACAAGGATGAGAGCTGGTTTTCACTATTATGGTCGTGGATGCCATCCTGGCTGTCAGATGGACTGAAAATAATAGTGGGCTGTACTATATTGGCTGGAGCTACCCTGATCATAATTAGATTTTGGAAGGCACGAAAGGCACGCACTACTGACGAGTTGCTGGAAATGGTGGGAATGCACCCCTTGATGCCAGCAGATGACGGCCAGCATACAGGTGTAATTATACAGGAAAGGGAGAAGCTGCGCACCCAAATAATTACCAACCATCTAGACCCACCGTCAGTAAAGACCGAGAACCCAAGAAACCCCAGGAGCTACATAGGAAGATGGGTATACTGTACTCCTGGGGGTACCTGTGAATATATGTATTGGTCCTTTGAAGATCATGTAAACCACTATGGACATCTCGGAGGAATAACTAAGATATGGCGAGTAAGAGGAGATAACGAGAAGGATATGTTTGTGGTCGACAAGTCGACCAGAGGGGGGACTGAAGTGGGAGAATGGAAAACCAGGCTCCCGTCCTTCACCTCTCGCGCTTGGCCTAGAGGGTCACGACCCAAACACCGGCCACGAGAAGAGTTTGCCCATTTACCAGACGACCAGATACCCTGGTACAGGAACATACGGATGTGTCCATCTGCTTGCCCAGCAGCCCGCACTGGCCATGCCGACACCTGCGGCACGGATCAACTAGACTAAAATCTACACGTCGTTAGAGATGCCATGACGACCTAGACAACGGGAAGCACATCTGTACAAATATACACACTGGACATTCCCACACCAACCTACACGAAGAATATACTCAGTGCTATGACGTAGGCGACAGGCATATTCACGGACGTGCATCTTTATTATTTTTATATAGGCTTTCAGAATGCAGAAACGCAAGACGCGTCATGAACTTTTACTAGCTTGCTCACGCTTCTCTTTGAAATCAGGTACAACGATGAGAAATATAATAAAGACAATACCGATTATGGAATTATATGCTCCTATAACCTAAAGCACCTGTGCACCAAACGGACAACTTATGCACCGGGCCAAAGTAGGCCTCAAACAAGAGCTCCCGTGGACATCAACAAGACAAGAGTCAGTTGCTGATCCTGCAGAATGAGCTTGGCGAAGCAACCAGCCAAGGTCGCAATGTTGCAAACCCACGTTCCAAGAGCAAATCATCAAAGGCACGATGTTGCAACCTCGCACTCCGCGCACCAACGTTAAAGTCACACCGACAAATTAAACCAGACGCACAGTAGAAAAACAATATTAATTGTGCAGAATTATGCCTCTTTCACGGTCCCTCCCCACGTGATCAAGCCGAACCTGACGAGATGCCAAACCCGGGAGAACAGAGGCGTCTGGATCCCTCGCTACGAGACACTGGCAGATACACTTGAAAGGCTCAATGGACATCTGCAACAGTGGGAACGGTACCCCGTCTAGCTATGAATAAGTCCTCACATTGTCTGCATGTACCCATAGTGAAACATTGTTGCAACTTACAGGTACACCGAGAGCTGGGAACGACGGTGGTCCCAGGCTGGGAAGCTCACGGGCGCACCAATCAGAACATGGGGCTCTTATCACTGACGCCAGCACATTTAGCCAATCCTCAGGAGCCTTCATGTAACAATTTTCATGTATCTAATTGTAGGGACAACCCAGATATACCACCTGACTACACCTTGTCCACTAATATCTTTCTCTATATGTGTGCTATACTAACCCTACCACTCGAACACCCAATTAAGAGTGGCGATAGGTTTTTTGTTAACTTTCTGAAGTGACGCAAGTAGCGCGTCATAATACAGTAAAAAGGGCCTGCGAGCCCCACGATTGAGTGTGTGTCAGGACGAACGCGTGCGCTCCTTGACCCATCCCTGCCGTTTTGTCTAATAAACAGCAGAGTCACCTTGCTCCTTGTGTGCGTCTCATACTCTATCTCATCTTATCTGGGATACACACGGGAGGAGTTGGGGCCTCCCTGCCTGGAGGTCTGCGGACGGTCCAGCCGACCCCGGCAGAATTCCCCCCCGACAATACTGTGTGTGACAGAAGGAGGTACCTGTTGGGTGTGGTATGGGCAGAGGGGTGTGAAAGGATGAGAGAGAGAAATAGAGAGAGATAATCAGGTGTAGAAGTATAAGGGCATTTTGATAGGGAGTGAGAGTGAATGGAGGTGATAGAAAGAGAGATAGGCAGAGAGTGCGATAAAATCAGGGTGCTGAGGTGTAGCTAGTTGATTGATAGTATAGAGAGGGAGAGGGGAGATAAAGAAGGAGCATGTTGATTATAGAGAAACAAGGAGAGATTGGGGAGAGGAGCGAAGGCAGTTAAAGAAAAGGGGTGGATTTGAGCTTGCTATAAAAAGAGGGGAGGTAAGTCAGAAGTTCACAGAGGGAGGAGAGCAGAGATAGATACAGAGGGAGAATTAGAGGTAGAAAGAGAGAGTGTGTCAGGGAGGGACTGGAAGTGAATCCTGGTGATATCAGGCAGAAAACAGACCCAAAGTAACCCTGAGAAAAATCCCAGAAGAAATCCCTTCCCAAAACAAAGAAGACTTAGACAGGAAGGGTTACCTTCCATTAGAATATGTCTGGGACATTGTTCTGATTAGTGATGTCTTCGTTGGGGTGGATGGAGCCCACAGTGAGCTTGAGAGAGCCGTAGGGAGTCTGTAGGTTCAACCATCCCACTCTTCTCAAATCATTTTTATTCGAAATAAAAAAAGCACTTTGACCTAATTATCCTTGTCTGAGGATTTCCGAGGCCGACTGTGCCATGCAGGACACAAAGATTTGCATGTTGCCACACTACCTGAGTATTATGAAATAAGATCAGTGTTTGTCTGACAGTACGCACACCCACTGGCTTGCCTTGAATCAGGGATGTTTAATAATTTGGAAACTAGAAGGGGTATCAGACCCCTATAAAGCACTTTCAAAACCACAATTTAAGGGGTGCTAGAATCCAATGGCCAGTGGAAGTTGTGCCCAAATCTGAGGGAAATTAACAAGCAGGCTTACATTTCAAGATGGCCACTACCATTTACAAGAGCCTGGCATAGATCCAGGGGTGAAAGGTTTTCACCATGTTAGTTCTGACTTAAGAATTATGGTGTGCTCCTTTATCCCCAGACATCCAGCAGTTGTCTGCTTTACTGTGCTGTGAACATACCTCATTTAGACATATATAAATAGTCAAAGTGAGTTTGGGATCTTTCCCAACAAGGTGATGCCAGTTGCCAAAGAGCAGAGCACTCGGAACAATGTCACCTGGTCACCCTCTGAACTCGGGCTGAGGCTCCTGCATGTCCAGTTGCCCTCACAATGCCTCCGGCTCCTCAGCACTTAAGGGTCTGCATCTGCAACCCTACAGTCCCTTCTCTCTGCACTTATGAGCAAACGGCTGGCTGCACTTGTGAGTTAACTGCATTTCTCCCTTTCCCGCATTTGCGTGATCTGAATGACACAAGGTCTAGTAAGATCATTATTTTGTCCTCCCTTTGTTTCACCCTCCTTGTTTTGTCGCACCTAGAAAGACCTCTGTACAGGCACGTTATAAATGCCACATCATATCATATCATAGAACATCTCTGACTCAAGAGCAAGCATTTAGAAGCATGTTTGCAGAAGATCAGATGTGTATTATTCAACTACAAAACGCTAAGGCAAAAAAGTAATTACAGAAAGTTCAATGGTGTAGGAAGGGATTTAATTTCTTGAGACATGAGTTTACATCCAATTGTTTAAATCCTCAGAAGAAAATGGTGGAACCTCTTCGGAAACGGAAGGTGCCTACTAACCTGAAAGGTTTGAGGGGTGTAGATGGCATGACAAAATGTAGCAGAAAACTCATCGACTATTGTGCATAGATTACACAGACAATTACAAGATTATTGAAACATGTTGTGCCATGGACATTAGGACTAACAACCTGAGGCAACGGTTAGGTTTTTTTTTTTTCTTTCCCTTATTTCAGCATAACGCCCATAAAAGGTGGAGAGTACAAAATTAAACAACAATAATCATAATACAAACATCTTGCATCTTAAGACAGTGGTTAACAAAATCCTTAACCATCGACTTTCCCACTCACTCAGGCAAACTAAAAGCTTATCTAAACAGTAACATTCTCTTATTAAAAAACAGAACATAAAAAGGATGAAACTGCTAACACAGAGGCAGAGGCGGTGCCACATTTTAAAGTTTGAAGGGACAACAGCATTGAAGGCAAGTCAATGTGACTCCACACAGGGATGAGCCAAGGCACCCTTGCCCGTCAGTGAGCCAACAGAAAAAGAAAAGATGCGCCTTGTCTTCATGCCCACTGCCACAAAACGGACATAACATTGCAGAACGAGACCTCTTCTTCCACTTGGCGGACAAGTCGGCCAATGGGAGTATGCCCAATTGGAACTTTGCAAACCAGATCTTTAGTTACACAGACATTTGGAGGTCCAAATGTACCTCCGGACCGCAGACGTCCTTGAGCTGTAAGTTAGCCCTAGCTTTTTTCCCCGACAGGCAATTATCAATCATCCTGCTCTATGCCCACTCTCTGTATTTATTCTTAACCACCGCTTTATAGCCGTTGCCTAACCTTGTGGGGTCGCCCATAAATCCCCTAACACAATCCTGCTCCACGCCCACTCTCTGTATTTATTCTTAACCACCGCTTTATAGCCGTTGCCTAACCTTGTGGGGTCGCCCATAAGTCCCCTAACACAATGTTAAAAGCACGTTTCTTACATGCCTAAACCATGGAAGCTGCCTACCACCTGGTAAAGATAGCAGCTCCTCCAAACCTTCCCTAAACAGGGATAATACGTTGTTGTTACAGATCTGCAGCAAGTATAACACTGGCTGTATCATCATGGCATATCAGATCTCTATAAAACCAAATTCACATGCCACCAGGGTGGACATGGCACTCAAGGGTAAACCAAGTGAAGATTTCAGATGTCTATTTTCAGATATCTGAATGGAGGTACAATCATTTGGACTCCTCAACTCTGCCCCATATGTTACCCCTGGGATTGTATGAGCCTGATAGATCTTGAGGGGTAAGGTAAGAACCTTGTCTTCAAGGCAGGTTACTAGATTCCTGATAAGCCCACACTGACTCAAATGCGATAGCAAGCTCTTTTCTACCTGATTATGCCATTTAAGTTTGTTCGAAAAAAATCTACCGCAAATACGTGTAGGAATCCACAGACTCCAACGACTGGTTGTTTAAATTAAAATTCTCCTGTAATTGGGCCTTTTTCCCAAGCACAAGCACACTGCATGGTTTTAGTTTTTGAAAAATTAATGCAGAGGCCTTTTGCGGCACATCATTTATTAAAAACATCCAGCCGATTCTGCAGGGCCACCAGGGTTTTTGACAGCAAAACTGCATCATCCGTAAACAATAGGCACCACTTTATGTCCCCCAAACTTGGGGCATCCCTTGCAGCTTCGAAAAATGCAGGCACTATGCTATTGATGAATAATAGAAATAACAATGGGGCCATGACACAACCCTGCCTAACCCTAATACCAATAGGTACTGGAGGGGTACGATCTCTGAATGGGCCCCAACGTATCCGTGCTGAGTTGCCAGAGTATAAGGACTTTATACCATTACCCAAAGATGAGGGAATGCCCAGTTCCTCCAGGACAGACCACAAAGATTCCGTCGTCAACGTGTCAAAGGCTGATTGCAAGTAAACAAACACCAAATACAGAAATTGGGAGTTAAGGAGCACGTATTTCTGGCATATGAGGTAAAGCGTGGAAACACCTGCTCTAAATCCCGCCTGCACATAAGAAGGAATACCTTCCCTGGCCACCCAATCTTCTGAACGGTGCAAAATCACCCTGGAATAAAGTTTTACCAATGAATCAATCAAAGTGATAGGCCTATAGTTAGAAGGGAGGTCCCGATCACCTTTCTTAAGTGAAGGGATAATAGTTGCCTCCCTCCAACTACTCGATGGCAGTTGGCTAAAGAAGATACCATAAAAAAATGTCATTAGAAAAGGTAACCATAACATAGGTTCACTTTTAAAAAAGTGGATAGGAATGCAATCCGGGCCTGGGTCCTTTCCCTTTTTTACTTCAGACATAGCCTGTCCTACTTCTTGAACTGTAATCGGATCAACCCCTTCCTCGTTGGGGAAAAGTGCACACCAATGCCGACCCATCTCCTCCCTGCTAGCCAGCGCAGGCCGCCCCACAGCATACAAGGCAGTAAAGTGGTCATGCCAGGCATCCAATGAGATATTACTTGCAACACAAGCATGCTCCGGCTTGATATTACTCTTCACCAAATGCCAAAACCCCTTAGTATCATTTGACCCAGCATCATTACCAAGGGCTGTCCAGGTATTTTTTCTCTGTTCTCTCTTCTTCTTGGCTAATATGAGCTTATAGTCATATCTAAGTTTTGTAGCCACCCCCGAAGCAGAAACCACCACACAATTAAGAGTTTTAAGCAGAGCAGTCTTGGCCACCTGACATTCATGATCATACCATCCGAAGGACTTGCCATTGTCCGGAGTTGGAAGACACCTCTTCTAAGTAACAAACAGAGACAATCTTTCCGCCATCAATAAATAAAAATCAAAATGTGATAAAAGAGAGTGTGTCTCGACATAAGCCACCAAAACTGGTAACAATGCCTCATTGATTTGGGCCTGAAATATAGCTGATTGTGGTTGTGACCATCTGCGACAGGTTAAAGCCTGAGAAAATATGCTATCTGGTAGAGAGGAAGGCTTGCTCTGACCAATGGTGCTAGGCAAATCGAAAAAGGAAACTACCAAAGGATCATGGTCACTCTCGGATCTCTCCAGGACATTGAATGAAACCAACGCATCCCATTGGGAGACAGGTACAAGAATATAATCAATATGGCTCCCTTTAGTCTCCGTACGAAAAGTAATGTGAGCCGGAGAGTCTTCCACAAACTTCCCATTGAATGCTCTCAAACCATAAGGATAGAATATCGACCGAACCCTGCACAGTAAAGGATAAAAACGTGTACTGGGGAGGACCTGTGGCCACGGGATGCCCCACAGTTCATCTCCCATGGCAAGATTCAACGTGCACGGACTAGATTCCTCCAATTGACAATTGAAGTCACCCAGCATAAATAAGTAGCAAATGGAGGAAGCTCTGGTATGTGGTGCAAGCCTAATCAAAGCGAGCTCCAGATGCTTAATGGCACTTTGAGTTTGCCTCGGGTATACGTTAAAAAAGAATACAGCTGGGCCATTCCTAAACTTGCACGTCACACAAAGCAGATCAGGCAAGCCCACATCCAAAACTTTACATGTAGCCTTGATACTAGCATGAGTCTAGATCAGTAAGCCTTCCTTGGAATGCCCCCTTAGGCATCTAACAACTGGAATGGAGAAGACCGATAATTGGGCACATGCACCTGGGCAAGTGACCACGTCTCCTGCAGACATATCACCCTGTAGCTATTTATCAGGGCGTGCCAATCAGGATCTGAGAGTTTTTTTGGCAAATCCATTAATATTCCACGATATTACTGAAACACTATCAACTGCACTAGGGCCATTGGAACTGCCCACTGAAGGCCTGGCTGGGGCTAAAACATCCTCCAAGATTGTGTCGGCTGTGGTATCACAAACTAGGGCTAGCCGAGAATCAGTAACAAAGGCAACCCCCTGCCCTAAATCCCTCAAGTGATCAGGGCTGACGTCAAGCCCTAGGTGGTGAAGGCACCCTCATGCCTCGATATACAGTGTCCAAAGCTGCTCGGGAATTAGCTACAGGTGGGACATTAAGAGCCACCACCAAGGTTTCAAGGTCGCAATCCAGAAGCAGACCCACTAACCATCGAATTCTGCGCCCCGGACCCAACAGCTTTGGCCTGCGGGGGCGATAAAACTGGCAGGACCCCACCCGCCCCCAGGTAGACTCAAGCCTGCCATCATGCAAGTGACAGGTTTTAAAAATGGCATCAAAACAGACCACAATCCCCTTGCAGTCTATGGCTTCTTGACAGTTCCAAAGGCAGGTCCTCACATATGTGTTAATAAAGCCAAACCTAACACTACAACCGCCACAAAACATGCAGTCGACAGAATGAGTCAAGTTGTAAAAATGCTACTTGTCATATTATTAACCCCCAAAATCTCTGAGAGAGCTTTAACAAGGGTTTGATTGAAGGCGTTCCTACTCCCCTTTGAGGTGCATATCAAGTTCAGAGACCGCCACCCAACCAAAGGATGTATGGAGCTGGGTAGGGAGTGGACAGGTGCCACAATAGGGGGGACACTGTTCACAGCAGAAAGTACCAGGGGAGCTCCCAAAGCCATTGGTGGCCCTTGGCGGTCAACACCGGAGGAGCAGCCCACCGAGCACACATTTGCCGAGGCTATGCTTGGCACAGAAGCAAAGGTGGCAGGAATAATGGAGCTGGAGGCCATCGCCCTTGAGGGTACAACCTGAGGTGGCAAAATAGGGGACACATTAGGTCGAGACAAGGCCATTCCTGCCGGTACTATGGAGTGAGATGTGCCCCATTCCTCAGGACTTTGTGTGGCACTATCCACCGCCCGCAAACCAGTCATCACTCATCCAGGCTCCACTGTCACTGTTCTATTTGGTTTCAGGTGGCTGTTAAACAATCTAATAAGAATTTCCAAACATTTGTCCATACGTCCATCATCAGCCCTCCTAGGTACACTCAGTTCCTGCACGGCTGCAGCCAGGTCTAATAGTCTCTGATCCAAATACGCCAATAATGATGAGAAAGGGGGAAAAGATATCAAGGAGTCCTCACAGCTTGCGGGTGCCAGGCCAGTGCCACCTGCCCTTACCCCAGCACTTAATGCAGGAAACTAAGGACCAGAAGAACAACGCATGTTCTGGTCCAATATGTATGAGACCTCCAAAACAGCACCATTCACCACAGCGGAACTGCCCCGCACCGCCATAATGATTTCAACTACCGCTGGAATTGCCACAAAAGGCCGGGGGCAACATTGGTGACAGTAATGACTCGCTATTTACCAATGGCATCTATGGACCATCGGAGGTCAGCCAGTCCACTATTCCACACTCCTCCATTCCCACAGGCTCCCGGCTCATGGCTACACTGTGCTGTTCTTGTGTCTGTGTCTGAGCCTGTCCAACATCAACAGGGGCATCCACAGGGGCAAGATCCAAACAGTTTTCAACATACAAGCAGTCGATGGAGTGCTTTAAGGCCTCCAAAATAGAGTGATCAGACCTGCAGGGTACATTTGCTGAACGTTCCTACAGCTGGGGCACAGATGAACAAGCAGATGCTATCTCCAGTGAGGTCAGTAAACTCGGTAGAAAGGGGGTAGAGGGTGCAAAGACTCCCCAGGAGCCAGTAGGAACCTCACCTCTGGCCCTAGGAGAGCCTACAGCACCAGCGCCAGCTGCCTCAGCAACAGAGGAGGATATTTATGATGCAAACAAAGCGGGGGTTACCACCCCTAAAGGGAGGCCAGCAGTGAAATCACCAGTAGCTGCCCCTGTGAGAGGAGCCCGATCACTGGGGGGCTCACACGCAAGTTCATTACGCCCACATACAGGGAGAACCAGGCTTACATCTAATGCTGCCAAGGCTGTGGCTGCGGACCTTTGACTTCTCAGAGTCCACCTGATGGTAGACTGCATCAGACTCCCCCCCCTTTGAATTTGCGGCAGGAAGTGTAGCCTTAGCATGACCACGAACCAGCCTCCCTAGAGCCATTCGTCTTGTCCTAGGTTTTAACGCCATCTCCTTGTCTGCCCACGCACCAGAGCTGACTGAGAAGAAATAATCAGTCCAGCAGCTGCAGGCGGTAAGGCCCAGACAACTTGAGCAGCTCATAAACAGCTCCCACCTCCTTCCACCTTCCTTCACACTAGAGGAATGGACCTCACACAAACCAGTTAAGTTGAAGATTAGACTATTCAAAGACTCATGCAAGTGTGAAACACCCAGCATTAAACATAGCCCAAGGTTTTGCAGAACTAAATGATTGTGCATTTAAGGAATGAGACACCAGAAAACCAAGAGTGCAAGGATAATGTGATAGATTATACCAAGTCACCCCACAAAGTCTTCAAGGAGGAAACTGACAAAATATGCTAACTGTCTAAGGAGATGGTTGTGCCTTCCTTGTCAACACTGATCTTGATAAAGATGTAGGTGTTGGTACAGGAATTGGTTGAATTATTATTGATGTAATCCATTCAGTGGGTTTCCAGGTAGGTTCTTGAAGTAGCCAGGTGGATGAACAGGTGGCCATCTACAAGGCTATCTACACTGCTCTGGAAATGAGTCGGTGATCATTACCAACTCTGATTATGCCAGGAAAAGATTTATAGAACATTTATCAGATGGAAAGCAAGAGGGATGATGAAATTTGGTAGGAACCCCTGAAACACTGCACGTTGATCTGAAGTATTGACAATCTGGTTACTAAAAATGAAACAGCAATTTATTAGAGAAAAATGTAATCAAAGTACATTCCGTAATGTCATGTGATAACAACGAAGAGAATGATAAAGAGGACCAACTGGAAAAATGTAAATGACAGCGATGACTCTCTCTTAGTGGAAAATAGAAAGTGATATGCCCTATGACTAGGTGAATAATGACACTCTGGATCAGGATCCGCTCGAAATTATGATATTATTTTAAGGGTACTCTATAATCACATATTAAACCCAGAGAAGAAGCAAATCAGAAAAGACGACCATAAGGGGACGGACGTAATGATAGTCCTACACAATATTAAGAAACAGATCCACTTACAGGATTGGCCACCAGTGTGTACATGGATTTCAGGTCACATTTAGTGTGTGGTCCCTAAATCTTTACATTGACTCATTTCATTACATTTTGAAAGGAGTGAGGCAAGACATTGCAGATTCCTAGCCTCCTGACATGGCCCATGCAAAAGTCTAGACAAGATACCACTCGTGATGTACAGAATTCTAGATAATGAGGCCAGGAACAGTTCATGTATGTAAATCAGCTGAACCACTGACACTGCTAACATGCAATCAAGGCAACTGATGACTCCTTTGCCAGTAATGGATGGTGAGAACTTGTTGACATCACATGAAATGAGCAGATGCAACAGGGACGTTAATATAGATTCTAGAAACCCAACTGCATGGATTTTCTGTAGCAGGGAAACATGGTTGGGTGTGGAAGAAAGAATGCAGGATGTGATAATAACCACGTTGATAATGTGTAAGGCGTGGTCTGGATATCTGAGAAAGGGATGTGTTCAAGTGTGCGTGACACTCAAAATGTGTGTGCCCCTCCCCTATTCTAGAAACACATAACTTACTTCCTTCCTTCTGTTAGGGTTTGTAGTGATACAATGCTTGATGCCCGAGGTGGAGGTCCATGGGAGAAAAGGATCCCAGAGGCAGATGTAGTCTAGTACATGTGAAGGGTAGAATGTAAAGGAGGCGACACAGCAAGTAACTACTACCAGATGGGAGCCCCTCTGCAAAATGAGAAAGGGGCAGTCTAGGCAGCAGAACAATGGAGACGATTGTGTATATGCAGGAGATCTTTATAAGTCACATGTCCCTAGAGGAAGGGGAAGTATATTGGCAGGTTTTCTGTTTCTGCCTTGTTGTTTACTGTGGTCAGAAATGGTCATCGGAACTACTGTGTTACTTGCAAAGGTGGAATGATGGGGGTCATAGGAGACTCAAGCACATACACCTAATCAAGACCGAAGACTGCTGTAGCAAAGCTTGATAGCATTACAGTAGAGTATAAGGACATGTTAGATACTGTAAAATAAATGATATTCACCAAGGATTTACAGCAGGTGCTCATGGTATGACTATTAGATGTGTCCCTGGCTGATTTGTTTCAAATGCATTCTTACCCTTAAGGTTTTATGGTTATGACATGTTTGTGAGAAACACAAGAAGGCTTTGGTAAGCGAATGCAGGGGTGCATACAATTATACTTTTCTTCCTGCTATCACTGTCCCTCCTCCCTTCCATCCCCCCTTCATTCTCTTTCCCCCCGTCCAGCTCTGCTTCTCTCCCCACTTCCGCAACCTTGGTCTCCATCTTGACCCTCCACCTCTCTCTATCTTATAATATTCGTAAAATTCGACCCCTCCTTACCTTTCACGCCACTAAACTTTTCATTACTTCCCTCCTCTTCTCCAGACTCTTCTACTGTTCCTCTCTTCTCTTCGGACTCCCCTCCTCCCATCTCTCCCCTCTCAAATCCATCTACCACTCTGCCATCCGCTCACTATGCCTTCTCTCACCTCTTGACTCCATCTCCTCCTCCCCTACCTCTCTAGGTTGGCTCTCTTTCCACTCCCAGCTCAAGTTCCTCTGTCTTGTTTTCAAATCCCTCTATAATCTTGCTTCCCCTTACCTCTCCTCCCTTCTTTCCTTTCACACCACTTCTCGTCCTCTCCCCTCTAATCTTTTCCTACTCTCCTCCTCCTCCACCCTGCGTCCCCTCCCGCTTCCGCTCCTTCCAATTCCTTGTTCCTTTCCACTGGAACCGCCTCCCCCTTCACATCCGCTCTTCTCCTTCCTACCCTTCTTTTCGCTCCTCTCTAAAATCGTACCTCTTCCACTCTCCTCCCTAGCACCCCTCCTTCTATACCTCCTCCCTTCCCCTTTACCCTCACCTCATACTCCTCCTCTTCCTAACCCTTTCAATTCCTTCTTTCCCCTTCCTCCCCTCCCCCGCTTGATTCTTGTCTCACTTTCACCCACCTTCTTCCTTCACAGTCCTGCTCTTTCCCCCGTCCTTAACTCCTCTTCCACCTACCACTCCCTTGTTCACCTCCCTCCTCCTACACCCTTCTCTCTGATGTAATATTGTACGTTCTTTATGCTGTTATCAGGTTGTGGTTCAATTGTCATCTTATACTTGCTGTATGTTTACTTGTTCTCATGTAAAGCAGTTTGGAGTAAAGGGCTATATGAATTCAATTCAGTAAAATATAAAATACAAATACAAATACTTCACATCGACAGAGATGATTAAAAAAAAACATTTCCAATTGTTGGAAGGCAGAAATTGAACATTGTTCATGGCCATAGAGCTGGGAAGGGCAATGCCTCTGTTCAAATATGTGGAACACATGGAAACCCCGAAGTTGGTAGCATGAAGCAAGGTGGTTCACTATGTATGCCTATGATCATGAGGAAAGGATAACTACTTTAAGGTCGAGACGCCGGAAATGGAAGCATTTCAATCATTGGTAGTGGGTCTTTATGCAGTACTCATGTTAGAGATCTGTGGGAATTCTAAAGATCCAAATGGCCGGTGCTCTGGGAAATCACTACATGAAGTGCTATACACATCAGGGTGGAGAATAATCGCATGTTTCTGTGAGTCATTTTAAAGCTGACATTTTAACTCATGCCCCGTTTGTGAAGTGTCAGTGGCTGATCAGTTCCAGCTGCGTGAAGCATTACACTATTACATGGCATGCTTGTGATGAGGACATTACAGCGCACTGTGTTCTTTGTGATGATCGCCAAGTAAATAATGACAGTAGCATGATGTTGTGTTGGCATAGGCATGACAGAAAGAGCCGGAGCAATGATTGGTACATTTCAAAAATAGGACTTTCTCACTGATCTGAATGAAGCATGAGAATCCCCAAGCACACGGAAGTACACACAATAGTTGGTTGACAATTCAGAGAGATAAGATCAATGCAGACAATTTGGGCCTTCTAAGGAACGAATGAATCCGCTGTCAGATTTGCAGTGTGTAGAGAAGGCATCACTAGAACTAGGAATGCGCATAATGGCGGTCATATTTTGGTTAGTAGCTCTGACAGTTAAGCAAATCCTGCTGCTAGGAAAATGGAAATAGACCATATTACAATAACAGATAGGAATTTGTTGCTAACCATGAGTGGGTGTGTACACTAACCATGGTCTGTCAAAGTGGCATTCAAGGAGTCACAATTGGGGGCTATGTCCTAAAAGTTGGCCATGCATGCAGAATAGTTTGAAACACTCCATTTTGCAGTCATGTGTCTTCATAGTGATGTAGAGACAAGGTGCTAGCTCGTAGCAAAATGAATGGGATTGGAGGTAATACAGGGGTACAAACTTTACTCATGTGGTATTGGCAAGGTTTTATAATTATGTGGAGTGCGATAAAGATGAACAGAATACATCCACATCTGGATGCACACTCGCGTATGCGCCAATTGAAAAAGAAACAAATAAATAATTGAATAAGAAACTGATAAAAACCAGGTGCTTTACAGCTGCTGATTGCTCAAAGAGTGGGGGACAGCAGGGATGTAATTTCAACAAAACGCCAGTGGTAGCAGAAGTGACATGACATGACCCTTCACCTCTGATGAAATCACAGGAAGTGATGGCATTTGACCCCGTCCCCAAGTGACATCACGGGACATGATGACACATGACCTTCAGATGCTTCTAACACCCGTGTTTCCACCCAGAACATTCAAACACACTATCACATTCCTACTGATTCACCCACCAGCCACTCACTCATACACCTTCTGTTGCATCCACTCTCACTGCATTCTCCACACAGGCGGACAACCACCCACTAGCACATTTCTTCTCTTTCACCCACCACTCATCCATATCATATACATACATCCATCTGACACACACCTCACACATGCAAAATCCAAATAACTTTAAAAAATAAATAAAAGCCTTCTTACCTAGTTTTCCAGCGTTGGTCCTTCACTCCAGGCCACCCTCGGCTCCTATGTGCTTCTCAAAAACAGGAACCAGGAAGCTGGCCGAGCTTCCCGGTTCCTTTATATGAGCAGCAAGGAAACCAGAGGAGAAGTGGGTGGAGCTGAACGTGGCATGTGACACTTGTCTTGATCAGCTCACCTTAGTGAGCGCTTCCTTCTCGTGCTGCAAGCCCAGGCCCAGCCCTCACCCTGATGGGGGAGGACTTGGTCAGGGTCCCACTAGACATTGTATTTAATTTACTGGGCTTTTATAATGCGCCTTGACACAATGTTGTTCACATGGTGTAGTGGGTCCCCTACTATACCGAGGAATTTCCATAAAGAAAAAAAAATAACATGCTTGTTTTTTTATACAGGGGTAGCAAGGGAGACCGTAGAGGTTCATGGCAACGACTCCTGGCCAACCCCAAATGACATCATCCCTGGGAGAACTGAAGCATGGCACCCCACCAGACTCTTAACTCTGGTAGCAAGCTGTGGTGAAAAGACCCTGCATCATCTGTGCTCCACGCCACTCATTGAAACGGAGGCTAGCACGAGAATGGAATTTTGCCTTTAAGGAGCAGCATCTGCACGGATACAAAGTGGTGGCACTGTGAAGGAAATTTGACGGGTGGAGGGTGTAGTTTGTACATGCCAAAGGCATTCGAATAGCTAAGAGTGTATGCAAGGGACATACACGGTTTTTGATGTGACAAAATGGCTTCATTGGTCTACAATTCATTAAAAAATGTAAAGCACCGGTATTAGTAGATGTGTTGAGAGGGAAAAGTGAAATTGCTCCGGGCTCATCTTTGCAGAAGGCGTGAAGTGGAAAGAGGCCTGACATCAGGAGATTGGAACACTTGGCTTCCAAATATGATGGCATGAGCAGGAAGTGGGACATTTTTGATGGAGCAGTTCCCACTGAGCAATTCCTTATTGTGTATGGAAAATCAAAAGCCATTGACTTCCCAAGAGGGCAGGTGAGAAAAGAGGCCCATTGATCAAACTGGGCAGCACTGTGGGGTTGGCCTCAATGAAGCAGATTGGATCGGCACACCTCAAAGTGTATTGAATGAAGTACCTGTTAGACATCTTTAAAGAAACTGAGAAAGAATAACAAGAGAAGAGATGTTCTTTTAGGGGCAGAAAGTGTTCTTCTGGAATACAGTTACTTTTAGAGCATTTTAATTATGTATGTATTTATTGTGTTTATATTTATTTCAGTGCACCAAGCTCAGAAATGTAGGCGCTAGTTACATAATGTGCATACAAATGTAGGGAAGTCCATGCATAAGCATATGGTCACAGTCAGAGTTGGTGTGTGTCTACAAACTGGCAAAGCCTCATCTCATGTTATGGGGTCTCTACATCAAGTATGCAGTGCAGGTTGAAAGTCACAATAGGTAAGGTAGCACGGCCTATGAAAGCTTCTTCTCATGTTACGGGGCCTACATTAAGAATGCAGTGCAGGTTGAAAGTCACAATAGGTAAGGTAGCACAGCCTGCAAAGAGCCTCACCTCATGTTAAAGAAGGCTACATCAAGTATGCAGCCACAGGTAGGTAAAAAGCAACACTGTTTTTCAAACATATTCAAGAACACATTCTAAAATCTGGCAGGATTTAGGGAGAAACCAGGAGATCAGAGAATGTATAACACAGAAGAGCATGGATACGGAGGATCCCACAGGTAATGGTAGAAAACAAAGATGGACAAGAGACACATGGAGATGAGAGAGTGCTTTCTGAACCCTTAGAGTCATTGTGGTTGTTATAGCACTGAAAACAATGGAATTCCCCGGACCTGTTGAAATTTATGGAAATACTCTTTTCATTTGTGAGACCATTCAATGAGCTTGAAATTCAGCATGCTTTCTTTTAGATGCAAGTAAATACACAATTAATCTCATCTGTTTTCGTTTACTTAATAATAAAGGTGTTGAGTTTTTTTAGTACACATTCCCACACTGTAAAGAATCGATGTGTTTTTTTCTTGGACTAAAATGTTAGTATTACCCATCATTCATTTTGTCTTAATATCTTTCTTTTTGCATCTGTAATCAGTGATATAATTTCCACATCTATTTTTCTCCTACCAGAATCAAGCCAAACTTGTCTTCTTTCAACACTACCTAGATGTTGTCAATGTTCTGCCAAAACATGCCATCAATAATCCACAACACTTGCAGAATGGTTCCAGTTGACTACCCCAGAAAACATCCCTAAGAATACACATTTCTCCTGTTCTTGCTCTTTCTGTGGCGCTCAAGAGCAAAGTGGAAACTAGGGAAGTCAACTTTCATATTTTCCAAACCCAGTCACTGATGTACAATTATTCTGAAAAAAACATTCTGCAAACTGATAAACCAGGCTGCTCTCTTTGTTCTGAGCATAACTAGTGTAACCTTCAGATTTGGAGACTGCTTACGAATCCTTCAGCCTGACACCATATAATCCAACTAGTGTAAGAGGCCAGTACACAGGCCAAAGTGCAGGTCTCTATATATCCAACCCAACAGCTCCCTCAAGCGGTGACAACAGGCAAAGCTCTCCAAATGCATTGGACATGCAGGACAAACATACATCTGGCCTTTTATTATATGGTTAGATAGGGAAACCAGGCAGAAAAGGTAGAGAGAAGAGTTATTTGCATACAGCAGTACAAAGATGTGCAGGGGGGACCTGGCAGAGTACCCCAGTCCCACAATGGAGGCCGTTCAGCACAGAAATATCAGGGATTTTATAGAGTTTTACACAAGGTGCCTTATACGGATACGTCAGTATGATGCATTTAGTCAGTTATATTAACAATAGACTTCCTAACAGCACATCCTCCTGCCTTGGAGGGCATCTGGCAGCCCTGTACAATTCCACTCGACCCATTCATGTGGTACAAACCAGCACCTTTAGCAGCTCTTTCCAACCTTCATAATACAGCCTGATCCAGCACTTGGTGCCCATATGTCTCTTTTTACGGTTCTTAGACGGTGTTGCCTGCCTTGAAAGATGACAGGAAGCCGGGAATCTGTGTGCATCTGAGCCCCTTGACCGAGTCTGATGTACCGTGCATTTTGCCTTATGGGTTTCCATGCGTGTGCCAACCAATCCACTTTCTCTCCGTGCCACTCCACTATCAAGTCTTGGGTTGTAGCGTCAGCTGCTATCATGAATACGGCTTCACTCTCACTCTGCGGGAATTAAATACTGCCAGTTGCGACACTGCCCTATCTTACAGCACTGAAAGCATCGCACTCTTAAGCTATGTGTGTCAAAGGGTCATGCCATAAGCATAACCTATAGAAACTTGTCTCGGTTGTAATTGAATCAGTCTCTCAATCTTATGGATCGGAGCGCAGAGGTCACTTTAGTGGTTATAATGTGACTTTCACAATTGTGCAAGCCAACTCTCGCCACCCGCCGACGCCTGCTCCGGGCTATGTCAGCCAGCCACAAGTGCCCATTCTCATTGCACTTTACTTCAGGGTGCAAAGGACTTCAAGTGATAAGCGACTCGGAACCGCGACTGACAGTATAATTGATTTTCAACAATTGATGAGTGTGTTATCATGCCTGTCAACATAACCTGTGCGGAGGACGGGTACTTTTTGCTAGTTTAAAATATAGCTGTGAATATTGTTAGTGTTTCTGTTAAAAACATATTTGCATTATTACTCGTAATAACAAGAGTGTATTCATCATAACAGGGTTTCCAAAAAAGCTGCGAAGCTGGAGGAGTCGGATATTAACTATTATGCAAGTCTATGCAAAAAGGACGAGCATACTCGACCTTGGCAATTAAGGGGTTACAACAATACTAATAACATCCATCTTCATCATAATAATCAGAATATTAATGAAGGTTTTAGAATTGCTGTCTTTCTAAAATACGAACAAGAAATCTAACAAACATGATTTGTGATGGTTGCACTGTATAATCACTGTCTTCCAGCATCCCTGATAGTGAAAGTGTGCGCGTGTGTGTGCGCGCGCGCTGCCACCTGGACATGCATTGCTTGGTTACACCTGGTTGCCGCGAGACAGGTAAACAAAGGCACTGAGAGCGAGTAAGCAGGAGAGAGGAGGGTGTGCAGCAGGCCCAGGTGCGAGCGATGCAGCCGGATACTTACTATTCGACTGCGCGTCGCATTGTCAAAAAAGGTGTCCTTGTCTTTAATGTTGAACCTAGAAAAAAAAAAAAAAAAAGAATGTCAGAAGAGTATGATGTTAAATCCAGGACAGACCTGTCGTGAAAACTAATGAGCATGGCATGATTGAAGAATGTTAACGCAAATAACACGCATGTCACCTTAAAAGCATTCCAAGGCATGTATTCCTAAAACGAGTTTGTCTATTCATAGATGTATTCGAAAAATAATCGCCACTATCTGCGCATTCACATGTTAAACGTAGATGAACACTTTCACCAGGACATCTTCTTTTGAAATTGCACAACATGGAACTAGTGTCAGAGGCAAATAAATTGCAATAAACACTCATACGGTGTTTGTCAGTTCGTTACTATAAAGTTGTGTTTCCAAATGTGTATTCTCCGTATGGAAAATATTATAGTGCACATATAAGATAAACTTTGCAAAATCTTCACATTGCGCCTAAAAAAATGCCTTAAACATATTCAAACCATCTGTGGTTTCACAAATACAGTTATTCCACTTGTGCAAATGCCATGCAACATTGCAGTGGCAACGTTCCAAAGTTTTATGTAGCGTGGCCCATACGGACACATAGCCATGCTGGTTTTGATCAGTAGCCTTATTATTACATGGAAGTTGATACCGGCCTCTCTCACCCAATCAGAATATCTGGAATGCAATCAATAACTACTGTTATTGACTGCATTCCGGAAAATCCCACTTCAGAAGCAGCCAGGCAATCATTAAACATTACTCCTCATTCAAGAAACAGCAATACAATTTGCCAGCAAGATTTCTTTCAGCAAGACACCCTAACCTAATTTAACACAACAATCTGAAAGCTAAACATGTGACAATGCTTTTACTTATGTAAAGAAAACAGTAACACTGCACCTAAAGGAAGCTCACGTTAAAACTGTTGCTCTTCAGCTAAGTTTACAATTAAAATCCTTACCTTATGAAGACAACCAAATTATTTAAACATTACAAACTGAAACCTTTAATTTACTAACATGTTTTGTGTAGTGTTTTCATTATTACAATAACTTGTTTTACTTCATCATAACAATAAGAAAACCGTTATTGATACTATGTGCCAAGAGCCTCTTTAGACCTCCAGAGGCATTGCTATCTCTTGGGGAAAATGACCCTTTCCCAATGTGAGGCCTGTGGTGACCTGGAGTGGGTCCTTATCACATGATAATGACCCCTCCTACTGTTTATAAGGATACATTATTACTCTTAATTCTTCATGTTAAGATTCATCTATTTATATTCAATTCGGAGATTGAACTTGAAGGTGAACCTGGCTCCATCACAGAAACTTTCCACCAGGACAATGCAATGGTGCACAGTATTGAACGTGAAAACATACATGTTTGCACTGGTACAGATTTGACCCTTTGCACATTCTTCACAAAATGATTCTGCAAGAAAGCCGCAGAAGGAATCGGGCAATTTCTGCCAAATAGAAATTCAGGTGAAATGTACAAAGGCACATGATACACTACCGTGAACCTGTACGCCAAGTCCATCCTTCTACCAAAATGGGTGACCGAAGCTAAACTGACAAGGATCACACATAGGACAAAATGCAGTTAATAAGGCCAGAAAGCGAATAGCCAATGAGCTAACGACGGACCTTGGCCCTCCATGAAGAAGGTCATCATTTGAGCACTTCAACAATTAACAACACATTTTCTGTTATTTGGTTTAAAAAAACAGGGCACGTGATGCTCTATGCAATGTATTCTTTTTTCACAATTTAAAATTAATTTCTCTGTTTTATTAAGTATACGATTCATTACAGCAATGTTCTCAATGCATTTTTAATGGAAATTAATGTTTTTCCGTATGGAAATGATTACAGCAATGTTTTTAATGTATTCTCATGAACTCAATGATGTTTATTTAATTTGACGTGTTTTGTAATCATTATGAAGTGTCTTCTATTTTATTTTTAGATTTCAAACAAATTAACAACCTCAATACATTAGATATCAAATGTGTACCCTGTTCTGGGTCTGCTTTTTTCTTTATCATTAATTGACCTTGACAAGAATATATATACAAGTAATAATCAAATCATCGCCCGAATCTCCCTAGGAACACCCCCCCTTGTCAGAAAGTGAGGGAGGACAGAGGATGGATATGTTCTCCTGGAGTTTTATACAGAGGGACATTACTGAAGGACATCATCTATTTTTGAATCCTGCTCCTTGACTACTCTGCATGTTTAAAACGATGGCGTTGTTTGGGTGAAAAGGAAGTGAGCTTCTAAGTTATTTAGGAAAACGCTTCCTTTCAGAACTTATCATCAAGAGTTGTAATATTGTTCAAACCACGATACCTACTTTTGCCTGTTGATGAGAGCAGCTGTCTACTCGAGTGACCTCTGGTTGATTTATTTGCCCCCCTCTCCCCCTTTCCCCATCATCCGGTACGTTCTCTCCATTGTGTGGCGCAAGATGTAAGCTGTGCTGCCAAGCCTCAAGCTTTTGGCCTAGTTGATGACATGGTGACATAAGGTCTTGTGTTTATGCTTATCTATGCATGTATGCCCTTCACGTGTGGGCATTGGATTGAGAAGTGACTATGACATCTTCTGTTATTTGGAGCGCTGGAAACATATTGTTATTACCCAGATTAAAAGTGCTACTGTACTGCAGGCATCATGTACTTATCATCGATATTTGAAATATTGTTTGACACACAATGAACCCTCCTATCTGATAATGGTCCCTTTGTCTTGGCAACTGACCAGTGGTTGGTGTCGAGGGTGCAGGTGGAGACTGCACTGCCGATGGGCAGCAACGTCATTTCACCAAAATGCCATCACAGAACACTTGACCAGTGATGACATCACAGGAAGTGATGTAACTTGACCCCACCCAAAAGTGATATCGCGGGAAGCAATGGAACATGACCTTTCAGCCCTTGACAAAACAGGAAGTGGCATCACATAGCATTGTTCCTAAGTACACTACAAAACATTTGGTTACGATATCACTATAATATGAAATACATTTCAAACAAGAATGGATCACCATATGTATCGTTAAGATCAGTGTGTATAGGCCCATATTACCAAATTACTGTGAATGCAAGCAGAAGTCTATGACCAAATGATAATGAAGCGTTATTATATAGCGTTTTTGCTTCAGTGCTTTATATAGAAAACTATACATACAATATCATCAAGACTGTTTTAGTAGTCAATTATCGACCTCAGAAGGATGAAAGGCTGAGTTGGTGTTTAGGAATAGACTAAATCAGTGACTCACCTCCTGAAGTGTGCCTGAAATAAACCCTTAATGAGTGTAGCAGTTATTGTATAGAATTCCAGAAAGACGCATTGTTTGGTATTCCTATTCTTCCTTATTTAGGGTCACTGCTGAAAGTGTAGACTTGTGGAACCCCTGTTCTTTTTTCTTGATTTTATTTTTAACAGACCTGATCAAGAAAGCCAGCCACTCCAGAAGCAAACTGCCACATGGCGCTGGCCACAGCCCAGGAGCTTGCATACATAAGAATAAACCTTTTTGGGGGATGGGGGTGGCAAAGGAGACCACAGTGGTCGCAGTTGCGACCCCTAGTGACCTCTAATTGATGTCCCTGCCAATGGGCATGGTTTTACCCTATCTGTTTTTCTAACAGCATACATGGAAACAGCACCAATGCCCTTGCAGAATGACGTTGGGTGAAATGTGTGAGTGGCACTTTGTTGCTAAGTGAACTGTGAGGCTTCATCTTCATGGCAATGAAGCAGTGAGGGTGTTTGCCTACAGTAGCAGGGTTTGACTCTCACCTCCTTCTGCACCATATTGAATTGGTGTTAAAAAAAAAGTGTGTTGCTTTCGCTTTTAGATAGTCAAACAACTTAAATACTAATATATATATATATATATATATATATATATATATATATATATATATTATATATATTCAATGAAAAAACCTTGTTAAAGGGACATTATGGTTAAGTTGGACTAATAAAAACCTATGAAATTCAAAGAATAAACTTTGTTAAACGGACGTTATGGTTCCAAGTAAAACCGAAAAACCCCCTGAAATTTTCCAGTTATGGTAAGCTAACCAACCATAAATCCGCCACCACCATGCACTGCTAAGACTAACACCCAGGACATCAAAGATGACATCACAAATGGCATTGATGACATCACTGATGACATCACATATCTGGGCCACTTGTTTTTGTTCCTTGACATATATAGGCCAGGTGGTTTTGTTCACTGGCAGTCAGAATAATACAATTTAAAAAGATGCTATATATCTACATGTTAAGCTTGTCATATGTTCTTTAAGTACTTTCCTTAGGGTTTGGTCTCAGTTCATGGTGCACATACATGGGGAAATGAGCAGGCCTCAAACACACAATTCATTTGTAAACATGAAGATTAACTTTAACGTCATTTACATTTTCTGATGATGCAGTCTCTTTCTTCCTTACTTTAGTTTCCCTGTGTGTGCCTCAGATTTGTATGCATTGTGGTACTTCATATGTATTGTTTGTACCAGCACAGTGCTAGAAGTCTTGAATTGTTAGCTAGTTATTACATGTTTAACATTACTCAAAACTCTGATACGGTAGCATTCATTATTGTACTATCCAAAATTGCAAGATTATAAATAGTGTACTTCTATGGTGCATGCTGCAGTCATTGCCTATGTTTATATATGATTAGGTTTCTGTATTAAGAATAACACTCCAACACAATGATATTAGATAAGTACATTCTTTAATAGATTAAGTAGTTCATGATAGGTCTCCCGATCACTCCTGACATCTTGTTATTACACAGCCACAGTAGTGGCTGTGTAGTTATAGTTAAATTGCTAATCCCATAGGATGAGCACTTTTTGGGCGGCTTATAACGTTGCTCCCCATGGACGAATCCTCACCAAACTTTGGAAATAAAGTATATGGCCCACTCTGAATTTTTGCAAAGTTTGGTGAGGTTTGGTCCAGGGGGGGCAAAGTTATAGGGGGGGTCCCAAAATTTATTTTTTTCCCATAGACATAATGGGAAAAACTTTGCTCACACCTACAGCCCAATCCGCTGGACAGATTTACATCAAATTTGTGGCAGCTTAGTCCCGAAAGCATGCTTTTTTTATTTGGTGTAAATCCGTCCAGTAGTTTCTTTTTAAACGACCAAAATGTAAAGCAAAAAAATGTGTGATCTCTAAGTGCGCTCCGAGGACTCACTTCCCTGTTCGGTCCGCGGACTGGCCTCTGATTGGCTGCACTGTCTGCGGACTGGCCTCTGATTGGCCCAAAAAATTTGTGGACTTTTGCGTGGTCCGCGGACACCAGGACACGGCCTCTGTTGGATGGTGGGAAAACGTGAAATGCGTCTGTTTTCCTGAAACGCCTGCCATCTTGGATTCGCAGACTTTTTGGGGGTCCGCGAACAGCGTGGTGAAAACTTAAAAAAAAAATGCATTTCACTTGTCAAACTCGACAAACAATCTCTGGAGATGTGCGGGGGGTTGAGGATTGGATAGGATATGGCCATAAAAAGCCCAAAAAACGGGTTGTGTCACCCCCTGAAAGTCCGCAAACACTCTGGGTGTCCTGGGGTAGTCCTGTGGTGTTCACGGACACTTCAGATGTCTTAGGAGATCTGTAGCTATTTCTACATTACAGGGTTGGGGAAAAGCAGTTTTTGGATGGCTTACAACTTTTGTGCCACTCAATAAAACTGCATGTCATTTTGCAATTTTATTCTAGAACTAATCCTGAATGGTTTTGTACATTTTTTGGGATTCTGTTAAGAGGGGGCAAAATTAGAGGGGGGGTCCCAAAATATTTTAAGGCATATAAATGTGGTGTCATTTGACGAATCTGCACAACATTTGGCAAAACGATTTTGGATTTAGATATAAATGGTTTTCTAAAGTTTGGTGGGATTTGCTCAAGATGGGGCAAAATTAGAGGGGGGGTCTCAACATTTTTTGATGGCTTATAACTTTGTTGCTATTTGACGAATGTGGACAAAAGTTTTGAGAAATATTATAGACCAAACCTTCAATGTTTGTGTAAAGACTAAATGGATTTTGTTGAGTGGGGGCTAAGTTATATGACTATTGTATGTACATACATTTTGACACTTTAAAAAAAAATAAAACATGGGCGGATTTCGAGCAAACTGGTGAGGAGCATTGGCAAGGACATTAAAGCATGGTTGCAAATGTGCCCGTGTTTTATTTTTTGACAAGTGTAATAATGTAGGTACAAAAAATAGTCATATACCTTTGGTGACAGAGGTACAGCTTGTGGCCGTGGGCAGTAACCAGATTGTCTGGGTCATGGCATAAGGTTATGATACTGTCATGATCTCTGCTTCCAAAAGGTCAGGGTTTTCCCAACTCCCTAGGAAGCAGATCCATAACCCAGGTTCCGAGTGCCAACCAGTCCCAATTGGGACCTTTTGGACCCAGTCCTGGCGCCAGTGGCACCAGGCTCATAAATATGCCCAGTCCCAGCGCTGGAAGCGCCGGGCTCATAATGCTTGGGTGGACTTACCTGCAGCAGACCATGCTGCTTACTTGCCTGCCAGTTGAGCCTCTGATCCTCTTCTGTTTGGAACTACTTTTCCTGTTGGGTGGGGCTGGAGCCACTCCCTAGATTTAGAACACTGGAACTCTTCTGGAAGGCAGGAACTCTTTTCTTACCAGGAACTCTTTTCTTACTTAGGCGTGGCTGTGGAAGGAGACACCTAAGCACTACAGGAGGCTATTTAAACCACACCCGGTGGATGAATCTTGCTTTGCGTTATTCTGCACCCTCTGCAGCAGGACGCTCATCGTGTCTTCTGCATCCAGTCCTGGGCCTAAGGAAAAAGGCTTACCATCCTGAATCCAGTCTTCAGCAACACCTATAAAGACAAGAAAGAACAGGTTAGCATTCCGGCATCTGAAAGGCAAAGGCTTACCATCCTGAATCCAGTCTTCAGCAACACCTATAAAGACAAGAAAGAACAGGTTAGCATTCCGGCATCGGAAAGGCAAAGGCTTACCTACTCTTCGTGCGCTCCGGAGGTCTTCATACTGCATTCCGGCATCTGAAAGACAAAAGCTTACCAACTCTTTGCACGCTCCGGAGGCCTTCCGCGCTGCATCCGCATCTGAAAGACAAAACAAGGTGCGTTTAAAGACATTGGGGAACTTTAATACTCACGTGCCATTACTCCTTTCCACATCTAATCCAGTGGGTATTCCGGCACCCTGCAGCCGCTCCGAACTCGTACCTGCAAAATAAAAAGACAGTTAGAGCGCATCGTGAAGCAGGCAACAAGCGCTTACTCACGTGCTTCCAGGCGCTTCTATTCATCACACGGGCTCCATCTTCAACTCACTTCAGCCCGTCATCCGCCATCGCCGGAACCCTGCAAAACAAGAGACATCATTACTAAAGACTTTAAAAAGACATTTGAATGACTCGAAACTTACCGTTCGTGCAGTAAACGACGGACAGCAGTCCTCTGAAGTCAAGAGGCCTGCGCTACCTATCCAGTGAAGAAACTGGCTACAGCACCCTGCCCCGAGGCAGATGGAGAGCTCGGCATTCACTTACCTAAGCTGAGAGCGTTAACCTTTGGGGTCTACAGGAGAGGAGAAGAGGAAAGAGATAGGGACACCCCAATAACCCCAGTTCATTAACCCCATATTTTCTATCTGCAGACATCTTACTCTACACGTCAGGCATACAGTGCACAGAGGTCCAGCCCAAAGAGTCAACCGGGTGCTACACATCACCTTTGAAGATACGGTAGTCGCCCAGTCAAGACCGGCGCCTCTGCGAGAATCAGGTGAGCGTTACAGAACGCAAAGCCTACCGCAAAACTCTCGCCCAGGCGCTATGGAAACCTCGGATACTGACCCCCTAGCCCGGTTACTTGGGGAACTAAGGGCAGAAGTGCATGCAACTCGTCAGGAAACGAATGCTCTAAGAAGGGAACTAATTATTTCCAAGGAGAGAACAGACAATCTTGCTAGACAAGTGCTACAGTCACAAGCCGGACAGACCCCGTTACCCGCATCAGGGGCAAATCTTCCTTCAACATCCTCTATGAATCCAGTGCAGATCAACCTACCTGGGAATGTACCTCTGGCTCCGCCCGAGCGATTTTATGGTGACCCAAAGAGGTTTGCAGTATTTATCAATCAGTGCCGGTTGCACTTCTTATGCCGGCCAGCAGCCTTTCCAACTGATCAAGCTAAAGTATCTTTTGTACTTTCGTACCTTAGTGGCAATGCGGCAGACTGGTCGATCCCTCTAGTTCATCAAGATGATCCGGTTCTCCGTGATTTTCAAGCCTTTCAGTTTTGTATGGAAAAACTGTTTGCAAGACATTCACAGGGACAGGCCTTGGACAATGAGCTTCTTTCGTTGCGACAGGGTAATCAAGACCTTTTGGCTTATATTGCATCTTTCAATAGACTAATAGTGGAAACTCAATGGCCTGAGGACAAAAGGATTACGCTGTTTTATAGAGGTCTACGTGGAGAGCTCAAAGACGTTTTAGCCCAAGTAGTGAATCCCCCACAAGACTGTTCGGATTACATAGACTTGGTCGTTCAAATAGATCACAGGCTGCAGAACAGGAAGGCCGATCGTTCCAAGTTTGATGCTCGAGTATTTTTCAAACCGCCAACTCCTTCCAAAGGAGTAGACTCCGGGGAATCCATGCAAATAGGGGGTCTGAAAGGTCCTCTAACACAACGGGAGCGGGAAAGGAGGAAACAGTTGCAATTATGCCTATATTGCGGAAACTCAGGGCACTTTCTTCGAGACTGTCTGGTGAAACCTGCCAAGAAGGCAATAGGAGCTGCAGTTACCAAAGTTACAAACTCTGAGCAGGGAAACGACCTCGTCCGACAAGAATAGAGGTCCTCTTGCCGAGCGTAAAAACCAGTTCCGTGACCTCGCATTTCGTGATACCTATGGTCCTCATTAGCCCTGATAATCCGGATCGATTACATGCAATTGAAGCTTACGTCGACAGCGGTGCCATCGGCAATTAAGTGGATCATGAAATGGTTTTGAGGATGAATCTAACTCTTTGTCCCAAGGCTGTAAAGGACGTCATTACTACGGTGGATGGTACGGAGATAGCCTCCGGGCCAGTAACGCATACCACTCAAGAAGTGACGCTAGTAAGTCAAGATGGACACCATGAGAAGATCGTGTTCGATGTGATCAAGGCCCCTCAGTTTCAGATTATTCTAGGAATACCTTGGTTAGAGAAACACAATCCTCTGATCGATTGGCGAGCAAGAACGGTCCAGTTTCCAGAATGTGTCTCTACTTGTCACCCTCCACCTGGTGTTGCACTGGCCGCAATTTCTTCAGAGACTCCCCAGTTACCTCCCGAATACCTAGAATACCAAGATGTTTTCCGGAAGGATCAGGCTAACTCTCTACCTCCTCATAGGTCCTATGACTGCCAGATAGACCTGATACCTGGATCTACTCCTCCTTGTAGTAGAATTTATGCCCTCACCGAGCCTGAGAACCTTCACCTTCGACAATACCTGGATCAATACCTGGCAAATGGGTTTATTCGTCCTTCCAAGTCCCCTGCTTCTTCAGCTTTGTTCTTCGTTCCAAAAAAGGAAGGAGACCTTAGAACTTGTATCGATTATCGCTCCCTGAACCAGATCACCGTCAAGAATAGATATCCGTTACCTTTGATCCCTGAACTCCTGGACCAAGTCAGAAAAGCATGCATATATACAAAGCTGGATCTTAGAGGAGCTTACCACTTGGTACGAGTAAAAGAGGGCGATGAATGGAAGACGGCCTTCCACACCAAGTATGGGCTATTTGAATATCAGGTCATGCCCTTTGGACTTTGCAATGCCCCGGCCGCCTTTCAATATTTTATGAACGATGTCCTCAGAGAGCTCATAGATGTATGTGTTGTTGTTTACATTGACGACATCCTCGTTTATTCTTCATCGGAATCTGAACATCGGAAACACATGAAAATGGTCCTCGAAAGATTGCGTCAACACAAACTTTTCGCTAAGTTGGAAAAATGTGTTTTCAACGTGACTGAAGTTGAATTCTTGGGATTCATATTATCACCTGGCGGGGTGCGTATGGATTCAAAGAAGGTCGATGCAGTTCTCAAATGGCCATCACCATCCTCCGTAAAAGGTGTGCAAAGCATGTTAGGCTTCGCTAACTTTTACCGCAGGTTTATCCCCGAGTTCTCTCGAATAGTCCAGCCCATCACTGCCTTGTTAAAGAAAAACAAACGTTTTGAATGGTCTACCGAGGCGGAACAAGCTTTCCAGGATTTGAAGACTAAATTTATCTCTGCGCCAATCTTAAAACACCCTCGCCCCGAACTCCCCTACATCGTGGAAACTGATGCTTCAAGCCTTGCCATGGGGGCAGTTCTATCACAAAAGGACCCGGTAACCAATCAGTTGCATCCCGTGGCATTTTGGTCCCGCAAATTCTCGCCTCCTGAAGTCAATTACACGATTACTGACAAGGAACTTCTGGCTATCAAGTCTGCCTTTAAGGCTTGGCGGCATTATCTGCTGGGGGCCCGACACACCGTTACTGTGATTACGGATCACCGAAACCTGCAATATTTGAAAACCGCAAAAGCCCAATCCTCTAGACAACTCCGTTGGGCATTATTCTTTGCCGAGTTGGACTTCATAATTACCTATCGACCAGGTACAAAGAACGGTAAAGCCGATGCCCTTTCTCGGATGGGAGTGGAAGAACACTTGATCAACCCTAAACCTGTACCAATCATTCCCGAACAAAGAATTCTGGGTGTAATCGCCACAGAATCCATAGAGGAAGTTAAGGATAAAGCCAGGCAACTTGTAACTCCAGCAGATATACAGAATTGGCATCTGCAGGGAAAGGACTTTGCAGTAAAGGACAACTTATTGTATTTCCAAGAACGATTATACCTACCCAGCACAGATTTACAGAAAAAAGTAGTCTCTTGTTATCACGACTCTTTAATGGAAGGTCATCCCGGTATAGCCAAGACCTCAGAAAAGATCAAGCGCTACTTCTGGTGGCCGTCTTGGAAAAAAGATATCAGAGACTTTATAATGTCCTGTGGAGTATGCGCCCAAAACAAGAGTCAAAAGGAAAGACCAGCAGGCCTCTTACGCCCTATTGACATCCCACCTCGCCCTTGGCATACGCTTTCTATGGACTTCATCACCGATCTACCTCCATGCTCCGAATACAATACGATTCTAGTAATCGTGGACTTATTCTCCAAGATGGCGCATTTCATTCCGCTCAAAGGCTTGCCAACAGCAGCAACTCTGGCCCGAGAATTTCTCGAAAACATCGTCCGACTGCACGGTTTTCCTTCGGTTCTAATTTCGGATCGAGGTAGTCAATTTATTTCTCATTTTTGGCGAAGTTGCTGTCGGTCGGCTCAAATTGATGTGAGACTATCGACCAGTCACCACCCTCAGACCGACGGACGAACCGAGAGCACCAATCAAACTCTGGAACAGTATTTACGCTGCATGCTGCAACAAACTGAAAAAACTTGGAAAGATATCCTTTGGATAGCCGAGTATGCCTACAATAACTCTGTCCACTCGGGAACTGGGAAAACCCCGTTTTTTCTTTTGTACGGCAGTCACCCTCGAACCTCGGAGTTGGATCCCCTCCAAGATCTTGAAACACCAGCAGTAGACTACCTGCATTCTACAATCACCCAAGCCTTTAAGGAAGCTGTTTCTCACCTTCAAAGGGCTAAAGAACAATACAAGAAAGGAGCAGATCAACATCGGAAGGAAGCCCCTCACTATCAAGTAGGGGATCAAGTCTGGTTATCCACCAAATATCTATCTCTAAAAGGGCCACGCACATTCAACCCAAGATACCTTGGTCCCTATTCCATCACTACCATAGTAAACCCAGTAGCGGTCAAGTTGGACTTGCCCCCGCACATGAAGATACATCCGGTCTTCCACGTCTCTCTATTAAAACCTGTGCAACCTCAAACCCGACTAACCAAATCTCCAAAACCTATCCTAGTGGATGGCGAACTCGAGTTTGAAGTCAAAAGCATTCTGGACTCCAAGATCTCCAAATCTAAACTATTCTACCTAATTGACTGGAAAGGCTACGGCCCCCAAGAGAGATCCTGGGAACCTGCTGAATATGTCCACGCTCCTCGCCTAATCAAAAGATTTCACCGAACATTTCCTGACAAGCCAAAACCCCCGGAGAAGCCCGGTTTGGGAGGGGCCTTGAGGGGGGGTACTGTCATGATCTCTGCTTCCAAAAGGTCAGGGTTTTCCCAACTCCCTAGGAAGCAGATCCATAACCCAGGTTCCGAGTGCCAACCAGTCCCAATTGGGACCTTTTGGACCCAGTCCTGGCGCCAGTGGCACCAGGCTCATAAATATGCCCAGTCCCAGCGCTGGAAGCGCCGGGCTCATAATGCTTGGGTGGACTTACCTGCAGCAGACCATGCTGCTTACTTGCCTGCCAGTTGAGCCTCTGATCCTCTTCTGTTTGGAACTACTTTTCCTGTTGGGTGGGGCTGGAGCCACTCCCTAGATTTAGAACACTGGAACTCTTCTGGAAGGCAGGAACTCTTTTCTTACCAGGAACTCTTTTCTTACTTAGGCGTGGCTGTGGAAGGAGACACCTAAGCACTACAGGAGGCTATTTAAACCACACCCGGTGGATGAATCTTGCTTTGCGTTATTCTGCACCCTCTGCAGCAGGACGCTCATCGTGTCTTCTGCATCCAGTCCTGGGCCTAAGGAAAAAGGCTTACCATCCTGAATCCAGTCTTCAGCAACACCTATAAAGACAAGAAAGAACAGGTTAGCATTCCGGCATCTGAAAGGCAAAGGCTTACCATCCTGAATCCAGTCTTCAGCAACACCTATAAAGACAAGAAAGAACAGGTTAGCATTCCGGCATCGGAAAGGCAAAGGCTTACCTACTCTTCGTGCGCTCCGGAGGTCTTCATACTGCATTCCGGCATCTGAAAGACAAAAGCTTACCAACTCTTCGCACGCTCCGGAGGCCTTCCGCGCTGCATGCGCATCTGAAAGACAAAACAAGGTGCGTTTAAAGACATTGGGGAACTTTAATACTCACGTGCCATTACTCCTTTCCACATCTAATCCAGTGGGTATTCCGGCACCCTGCAGCCGCTCCGAACTCGTACCTGCAAAATAAAAAGACAGTTAGAGCGCATCGTGAAGCAGGCAACAAGCGCTTACTCACGTGCTTCCAGGCGCTTCTATTCATCACACGGGCTCCATCTTCAACTCACTTCAGCCCGTCATCCGCCATCGCCGGAACCCTGCAAAACAAGAGACATCATTACTAAAGACTTTAAAAAGACATTTGAATGACTCGAAACTTACCGTTCGTGCAGTAAACGACGGACAGCAGTCCTCTGAAGTCAAGAGGCCTGCGCTACCTATCCAGTGAAGAAACTGGCTACAGCACCCTGCCCCGAGGCAGATGGAGAGCTCGGCATTCACTTACCTAAGGTGAGAGCGTTAACCTTTGGGGTCTACAGGAGAGGAGAAGAGGAAAGAGATAGGGACACCCCAATAACCCCAGTTCATTAACCCCATATTTTCTATCTGCAGACATCTTACTCTACACGTCAGGCATACAGTGCACAGAGGTCCAGCCCAAAGAGCCAACCGGGTGCTACACATCACCTTTGAAGATACGGTAGTCGCCCAGTCAAGACCGGCGCCTCTGCGAGAATCAGGTGAGCGTTACAGATACGGACAATCTGGCTACTGGCCATGACCGCTAGGGACGAAAAATGGTGTTAAAGTTGCTATGTCTACCTGGGACCAGCTATGTGGTAAAGTTATTCGACGGTAGGACAGGTTTGAAAGGGAAAAAAAGTGCTTGTGGTAATATGTTCATAGGGTTTTGCGGGCTGCCATTGCAAGGGAAAAGGGGCTGTGTACGGAGCCCCGCCTTCTCTTTCCATGTTGGCTGTCTTGGAAAAGGATTTTCCTTCCTCCAGCGGGACGCCGCAGGTCTTGTGGGGAGTCCCGCTGTTGGAAGAATAATCTTTCCTTATTACAGCGGAACGCCACAGGCGTCCCGCTATAGGAAGAAAAATCTATATTTTAGCACCCTGGGTACCCGCTTTGGGAACCAGGGGTGCTAATGGCCTTTATCTGCCATTTCAGGGGCTGCAATGGACGATAATGGTCCGTAGCCATCCTTATGTATTTATTTATAATGCACCAATGCCCTTAGACATCAGGCTGTGTGGTTACAGTATTTGTTGAGGAAGATGAGGTGGAGGAAGACAGCTTACTACTTGCTGAGAAAGGAATAACCTTTCTGAGAGCATTGCGGTCATTGAATTTGATGTGGCGGCACATGGAGGTGGTCCCGTAGGAGCACTGTCCTGCTAGTCTGCGACTGAGTACAAAATTGCACTCAGTGCATTTCAGTTGGGTAGCTTTAGCCTTCTACAAACATCTGATTTCATAGCGGACCTTCCAGACAGTGCCATATGACCATACGCTGGCGCACGGCG